>NC_135186.1:655000-730000 GCF_041146795.1 Maylandia zebra | reverse complement strand
GCACTGCAACCCACTGTCTGCGTGTAATCTTATACTTGCATAGATCGGGGTTACTACAGCAAATGTCTTAATTTAGAGAAACAATGATAGGAAAGCCCTTATTGCAAGATGGCCTGACTGCGCTTAAAGGGTTTAATGGTTCATTACATCGACTGCGCTTTTGTAGCTTGGCTTTCATCAATGGCGTGTATACGGTAGGTTCGCCATCATGTCCTCAGCTCTGCCCTTGTTTACCTCCTCTTTCACTCTCCTTCACCTTTTTCCCTGCTGCCCGTGGTAGTGATAATGAGCAGACCTGTCGACTCACATGTGCCCGCGCACTCACACATCGGAAAAAGCCGAAGCAGACCCCAAAGACAAATTTGTTCCTGTGGGTGTCAGGAGACACGCTGCTGCCAAGGTTGGAGCAGCGAGCAGAAAACATGCGCTCTTAACACACACACGTACGCTACGAAATAGTTGCCTACCCCATGCTGTGACAGGAAGAAAAGCCTTCAGTACTTAGAGACCTCTTGGCGAGCTAGAGGACCTGACAGCCAGCTGTACTAATACACTTTGTATATTCGTGTGAGTGTGTGTGTGTCTGTGTGCAAGAAAGCAAGAAAATGGGAGAAAGCTAGTGTGAGAAGCTGAGAAACTATATCTCACTGTTTTGAACTCTGGTTAGGATTAGCATGCAGTATACATTTGGTGAACAGAGTGTCCGTAATTCACAGGCTTGAAGTTCATCAATTATCTCTCAGACAGTCAGCTTACTTTCATCAACCACACGCTGAAAAACAAAACCAGAACAAATCAGGCGGATATTTAGCATTCCATCCTGTGTTTGTGCAAACAAGCTGAGTGAGATTTTTCAGCATTAGCATATTCAGCGGAGTCTTTGTAGCTACAAGCCGACCTCTGCCAACTCATCTAGTCCACGAAAATCCTCATTGGTTTACACATGGCAATGGCCTGGAGGGGCATACTTATTGGCTCCCTGAAACAGGAAGTGGCTAAATGGGCCCCCCGCTTTTGCCTCTGCTACTCAAATGCACCCAGTCTGTTTTCAGTGTGCAGCTTAACAGAATGGACAGTCAGGAGTGTGGACGAGGAGAGAGGGGAGGGTAAGCAGGGAAAGTAGGAAAGCTAGATTGGAGGTCAGGGAGGCAATGGAGGGAAAAGGCGGTCTGATTGCAGCCGGGTAGGTGGTCGAACAATACCATAGCCCAAAGCAAGCAACGCCATTGGCTCCCAGCCTTGGTTTGTCCCCAGGTCTCTATATTGTGTTGGGACTGGGAACCGCTGTGAGTATTGTGAGCACTTTAGCATTTCCTCGAATCACAGTTCATCAGTATCAGCATATTTGTCTTGGATGAAGGACCGATCAATGAGTTAGGGACGATTGGGGGTTTGGCTCCCCCCACAGCGTGGTATAAATCCCGCTGTGCCGATGAAGGCTGAATGTTGATATGATAATTGATGTAGTGTTTTTTCGGTACGTGGCGTCTCTGGGCATGGTGCGGTTGCATTACAAACTTTTATAGAGGTTCGTGCATGCGTGTGTGTGTGTCCATCTGTCATGTTTGATTTGTATCTTTATACTGAGCTAGAGAGCCGCTCAGGCTAACCCTCTGTGAACTCTGTGTAGACAGAGCTAAATGCTCGCTCTTACTGGCACATGTGCAAGTGTTTGCATTTGTTTGTGTGTTGCATGCACGTGCTATGCTTGTTTTGCTTTTCTCGTGTGGTGCATGTTAAATAGCCACACAGTATACGTCAACATGTACTATATGTTGTTTATGTCCTGTATAGTTTTTCTATTCTTGTATATTAAATGAGCCTGTGAATCAAAGACGCGTCTATACGTGCAAATTTGGTCAGATGAGCCCCATGTTGTGTGTAAGGTTGGCCTAGGGATTTCAACGCCCTTATTTCACATAGCAGAGCAGTGAAAGAAAGGCTAAGGTTACAACCACAGGCCCTGACAAAAACAATCTCTGCAGCCATGTGACATTTGTATGCCCTAGTGTCCCTCACACACCCCATTTCTCACTCCTTTCTAACCCTTCCCTCACCCATCATTACCCTCTTGACCCTAGAACTATCCAAAGGCTTGCCATTGACTCTAAGTCCGCTGTTCGCTCTTACTCTAACCACCATCACATCCATTCACTGTATCTGCACATGTCAGGGTGCACATGAGCACTTGTGCCAACACCTTTATGCTTATGTGCACAGTATGCACTTCCATGTGCTGCATGTATTCAGTCCTCCTGTTCTCTCTCAAACTAACTGTCTGGAGCCATTAAACTGTATGACATCACAGCAAGTAATGCTGGGTGCCGATGTGTGTTTTGTGGTCGAGCCGAGCCGGGATGTGACGCCGTCTGTTTGTTTTTCAAGAGCTGGAGTTGGAAGAGAGTCCCGGGGAGCAAGCTGATTAGAGCTGTCATTTATGTAACCATTGCAGTTCCATGTTGCAATTAAAAATAATCAGAGCTGCTATATACTTGAGACATGATCTCGTCATAGCCCAGAGGCTTTATGTGCATATGATTGCATGTCTATGGGTGGGTGTGTGTGTGTTTGTGATTTAATATTGCTTGCTTGCAAGTGTATAAAGAGTATTATTAATGAGCTGTGTAATAGAAAAACCCTGCAGTGTGTCATTACTTGGAAAGGAAAAGGAACTAACACACAATTTGATTTGTCAGGCCAAGAAGTTGAGTTTAAAGGAGACAATGGCCAAGAGAGAGGAAGTCACGAGGAAGCTACGGATAACAAGAGTGTGTGTTTCCAAACTGGTAGTTAACCTCTGCCTCTTTGAGTGTAGAAATGTGGACTAATCTTTCTGAAAGGCCAGCATCATTTATAAAACGTGTGAGCGAAATCACAAATCAGCATCTGCTACTGTGTGCTTGCAGACTACTTCTCCCTCCTCCCTTTCTGAAAGCGTCCTCCACTTAAACTTGTGAACTTTATTTCCACCTCATTCACTGTATGTTATTTCATTCTCTCGTGAATAGGCTTTCATTCTGTTCTCGCTCACTGCAACTTATTTCCACAGCTGGGTGTGAATTCCTCCACTGCTCTGTTAATCTTATACATTAGAATCAGAATCAGAATCAGAAAGGGTTTATTGCCAAATGTTGAGCAGGTTTACAACATTAGGAAATTGCTGCGGTGCTTCAGTGCAAACATGGTGTCATAAATAACACTTAAATAGACATGAAAAAAAATAAAAGTAGGGATAAGAATTAAAAGTGCTACGTAGAAAGATATGTGCATGAGATATACATGAGATATATACATGAGAATAAGAATTAAGAGTGCTACGTTGAAAGATATATACATGAGTGCAGGTGGTGATCAGTGCAAACATGGAATGATGCAGTGAACACAGCGTAGGGTCATGTGTTGGTGGCGGGGACAGTCATGTGGTTATTGTTCATGTGTCCAACAGCAGAGGGGAAGAAACTGTTCTTATGGCGAGAGGTTCTGGTGCGAATGGACCGGAGCCTCCTGCCTGAGGGGAGCAGGTCAAACAGACTGTGTCCAGGGTGAGAAGGGTCAGCTGAGATCCGAGCTGCACGCCGCAGTGTCCTGGAGGTGTACAGGTCCTGCAAAGATGGGAGTCTGCAGCCAATCACCTTCTCAGCAGAGCGCACAACACGCTGCAGTCTCTGTTTGTCCCTGATAGTGGCTCCAGCGTACCACACGGTGATGGAGGAGGTGAGGATGGACTCGATGATTGCGGTGTAGAATTGCATCATCGTCCGTGTTGGCAGGTTGAATTTCTTCAGCTGCCTCAGGAAGTACATCCTCTGCTGGGCTTTCTTGATGACGGAGGTGATGGTGGGCTCCCACTTCAGGTCCTGGGTGATGGTGGTACCCAGGAAGCGGAATGAGTCCACAGAGGTGATGGGGGTGTCAGTCAGGATGATGGGGGGGAGTGGGGCTGTGTGCTTCCTGAAGTCCACAATAATCTCCACTGTCTTCTGGGCATTCAGCACCAGGTTGTTGTGGCTGCACCAGGACACCAGACGTTCAACCTCCCTCCTGTAGGCAGACTCATCCCCGTCAGAGATGAGTCCAATAACGGTGGTGTCATCTGCAAACTTGATTAGCTTGACAGACTGGTGGGTGGAGGTGCAGCAGTTGGTGTACAGGGAGAAGAGCAGAGGAGAAAGAACACAGCCCTGAGGGGAGCCGGTGCTGATGGTCCGGGAGTCCGAGACATTCTTTCCCAGCCTCACATGCTGCTTCCTGTCCGTCAGGAAGTCAGTGATCCACCGGCAGATGGGATCAGGCACATTCATCTGGGAAAGCTTGCCTCGGAGATGGTCTGGAAGGATGGTGTTGAAGGCAGAGCTGAAGTCCACAAACAGGATCCTGGCGTAGGTTCCTGGGGAGTCCAGATGCTGCAGGATGAAGTGTAGGGCCATGTTGATGGCGTCATCTACAGACCTGTTGGCTCTGTATGCAAACTGCAGGGGGTCCAGGAGGGGGGCCGTGAGGGTCTTGAGATGGGAGAGAACTAGGCGCTCAAATGACTTCATGACCACAGATGTCAGAGCCACGGGTCTGTAGTCATTTAGTCATGTAGCCATTAACCCCAACTCACGGCAAAACAGTCCTGTGTACAAGAATAAATATTTATCGCAAGCATGGGCAGACACAAAAATCCATACACTGTATATATATTGTAGCATACTGAAATTTAAATGTGTTATTGCAAGTTGTTCCACGCAATAACACATTTGATTGAATTTTACTTAAAAATGTTGAACTGACTCAATGAAAAGCCAAAACACTAAAAACGTTTATTTTCATTTTTAACTTGCATTTTAGTTATTTGTGTTATATGTGATATTTCAATGAAATGTTTCTTTCAGTTTCTTTTATTGAGTCAGTTTTACAATTTAGAGTAAAACACACCGTAAAAATAAAAAATCCTAAAAAACAGTAATATTCCAGCAGCTGGGGCGCTAAAATAATAACAGAAAATAACAGAAAATAACTTTAACTTTAACAATTTAATGTGATTAAACAATGAAATTACCTATAAACAAGGTCAATGAATGCAGCACTATGAATAAAAATACTTTAATGTACAGAAATATACAGTTAACAGTTGGTTTAAATAATAATGGATTGCATTTATATAGCGCGTTTCGAGACCCTCAAAGCGCTGCACAATTCCACTATTCATTCACACACTGGTGGAGGCAGCTACAGGTGTAGCCACAGCTGCCCTGGGGCAGACTGACAGAAGCGAGGCTGCCATATCGCGCCATCGGCCCCTCTGACCACCACCAGTAGGCGGTAGGTGAAGTGTCTTGCCCAAGGACACAGAGACTGTCCGAGCCGGGGCTCGAACCGGCAACCTTCCGATTACAAGACGAACACCCAACTCTTGAGCCACGATCGCCCTAAATAACATTATTTGATTTTAAAAAAAGTTTATAAGAATAATTTTATATATTTTTCCATAGCATTACATTTGAATTCAACAGTACAATCTTTCAAATAACAGACAAATATTTGTGAAATTATGATGCATTTGTGAATGTATTTTAACAATCTGCATATGCACACGTACAGACAAATACATTTAACAAACAATAAAATTATGTTTTATTACATTTACAATGATTTTATGTTATTTTACATTTGAAATGTAAAATCAGTCTATTTATGTAAATTTAATGATATTCTAGAAGAACAGTACAAAACTGTAAAATACACAGTAAAAATACTTTTATATTACAAATTTTTTACAGTGCACAGTCGGTTTTTTAGGAATTGCTTAACACATTTGGGTGGAACAACATCCCACAACTTTTTTTACTTAAAAAACTCGTTTTCAGTGTTGTTATCAAAAATCCTCCTCACATAAGTATATTTTTCCCACTTGTTGTGACTTTGAACTGCAGCTCTGCTGAGATTCTAGCTTCAGTTTGAATAGAGAGCTATGTTTCAGGACAGACTTTAACTATAATCTCAGGTGGTTCAAAGCAGTCAAACATAAGATAAAGAACTAAATCTAAAGATGTCTAGATTATCTAAGTAAACACTTGCGGATGGTTTTGAAGAGTTCCTTTATACGCTTCAGTTCCTCCTGCTTTATCTCAGATTTCCATTTTGATCAATGGGACTGCCCTCACTGTAACTATAATTACTGTTCTCAGCACTGGACAACAGTGGAAAAATATTGCAGGTAATTAAAGCTCTGATTAACAGATCTGACTGCATGTAGTAAGAAAAAAATGTAAAGAAATCAAAATGTGTTTTCGATTCCTCATATTAGCCACCTTTGTTTTGCAGTCTTGGCATCCTCTCAGCCATGAGGCAGCCACCTGGAATTCTTCTCCAACAGTCTTGACGAGTTCCCACATATGCTGAGCACTTTTTGGCTGCTTTTCCTTAACCCTGCGGTCCAACTCATTCCACCTCTGTTAAGTTTAGGTCAACACCTGTTAATTGAAAACAATCCCAGGTGACCACCCCGTGAAGATGGTAAAGATAAAGATATTGCCAATAGTCTGTAAAGCTGTCATCAAAGCAAAGAGTAGCTGCTTTGGGGAATCTAAATGATGTAAAAAGAGTTTGCTTTGTTCAAACCTTTGTCTCGTTCTTTTAAGTTTCAACTGGATTTTGTTTACACAAATTTTACATTATAGATACAAATCCAATAACTTCTTATGAGCAACCATTTGGCAAAAGAGAGGGGGAAAACTTTTAACAGGAGGAAACCTCAGACAGAACCAGATTCAAAGTGAGTGGCCATGTAGACGCGAGGAAAAGAAAGGACAGGAAAAAAAAGAGCACAGAGAGACAACAAACAATATAACACTCAGCACGTTGGTGGGACCATGTAACCGCCGACCAGTAACCAGGAACATGCAGCTGCCAAGACAGAGATGCTTGTAGAAAGCGGGAGGACTCTCCCTGCAGAATGAAAAAAGGAGCAAACTATAGGATATAGAAGACACAATAATAATGGCATATATTATGTCACGGCATGGGAGTGCCTCCCAGCTCTCGAGCCTGGAGCTGCTTATCTGAGAAAATAATTGCAGACCATTCAAACCAGCCCAGCCCTGCCTTACCAGCCAAATGCCTCGTGATTGTACTGATGGAGAGAAATGGGCCTGATCCTAATAAACTAAGTATTTATGGAGTGAGGGTAACAAGCTGAGTCAGAAGAGTAATTTTGGCCAGCATCTGTTTATATACTTTTTTTTAACAGTCTCCCTGGTGTAAACAGTGTGTGTGGTTTTCAAACACTAAATGCCTGCTACATTAAAACACCAGATCTCTGCTACTTCTAAGAGTCTACATTGCTTTGAAAGCATAAACGCATAAATGCAGCTTGATAGGAAACAGTGAAATGTTAAGTTGTTAAAGGAAAATATCACCCAAAGAAAAGACTGGCTGATACAGAGAGAAGAAGGACGTAAGTAAGTAAGTGAGAGCACGTGCATGTTGGGAAAAAGCATTTTTATTTTGTTGAAATAAATTCTGATGTGCATGCATGAACGAAGGGTGGCTGGAATAAAGGAGAGCTTTGGTGTCTCTGTACATATGCTAAGACATTTTTTCTAAATTCAGCATTGCGGGAAATTTTGTCAAGATGGAACTGCTGACAAATTTTACTCATACATCCTGTTTAAGTTTGAATATTTATTCCTTTTTTACACATGGAATAAATTCATTATGAGTGATAAGGTCTTCTTTTAAATCGCTCTTTAAACACACTGAGTAAATCAGAATTAGAGTGTATTGCCAATTTCTCTATACGTATTTCAGGGCAGGATGTCAAATTACAAAAAGTCCAACCCTGTGACTTAGAAATGATGTTTATATACTACTAATTTGTGTTGAGTGCCGAGGGGTTACAGGGTATGCGCATTGCATTATGAGCATGAATGAGACAATTATTTTGGAGCATTGAGTATTTCCCAGATGTGTCCTCCACAGTTTAAATGTAAATTACACCCTTGGGTGAAAGTCAGTTGAAGGTGAAAGCACATGTAAATTGCTTAGGTGCAGGTCTGCAATTGCTCTTTTTCCCTCTTTTTTTGCACCCTGAGATCATACATTTTTAGGTGTATTTTCTTGTTAGACTTGGGGAACCTCTTGCCAAAACCCTGTCTCTTTTCTATGGTATTTACAAAAGTACTGGGTATTTAAATCAGGTACTGAGTCATGTGTGTGTACATTTCTATCTACATATCTTTTGAATGTGTCTTGCTATTTACAGCTATTTACAACCATAAAACACACCTCTAAGTACCAAGAAAAACCCGAGAAGCTTCTTTCAGCAATCCCTTAGTTCATAAGGGGTCCCAGCAGTATCTGCATATTTCTTATGGGAGATTTTTACACTAGACACCCTTCCTGATATGTGTCCCCACCCGGAACCCAACTGGGTGTCTTTAATGTGGCATGCAAATGTGTTAACCACTACAGTGTGGAACACTCAAACTTAAAACATCTTGGTACAAAGGAAGATATGCTCATCTATTCAGACCACCAAACCAAACAGCTTTAGAAGGTGTATCCAGATCAAGGTTCAGGAAGCTTGATTGGAGTCACAATGGAGGGTGGTTGATAATGCGTCGTTGGATGCAAGTATCCTCTGTGTATCAGTTTTTAGGCCATTTCTGAGTTCTTATTCCTGAATGCGTGTGTGCAATTATTGCCTGATGTGGTTAGTCATAGGAAATATTATTAGCTAAAACAGTTCTTAATATTAACACGATTGTGCCGACTCACAGAGCAGAGAGCCATGACTTTTGAATGAATAAGAATGGACGTCAAGTATAAATATCCTTTGAAACACGTTTATACGAACCAAAAATCTGAAAGCATTGGCAACATAATGGTTTCCAATAGTGCACAGAGAGAATCAAAGCTGGACGGGGCACTCAGCTGGTGTGGATGAGGGTGTCAGCTGAACACATGCAATGTTTTCATAACATGAACCGTGTTCCTAGATAAAATTCACCAGAGTTTATTTTTGTAAATGTTCAATGAATACCCACTTTCCCTATTAATTTCCCAGCTAAGCACAGGAAGACAAACAGTAAAGCTGTTAAGCAGCTGAGCGGACCTTCTTTTTCCATATTCATAACTTGTTATAAGGACCTGGAGGGCAGATACGCACCTTAAACTTGGCAGATGGTGTCACTTTGGATCGAGGACTTCCCTACTGCTTTCTCTGTGCACTCCCTGTGGTTCGCTGTCTCGCTGTCTCCCTCTCAGTCTCTCATCCCCCCCCCCCTTTTTTTCATTGGGGGGGAATTCACCTCCATAATTTATTTCATGCAGGAAAAAGACATTGTGGGCTCATAAATCAAGAACACTTTATATAAAAAGAAATGAAAGCCGCCTGCATATGGGATGTTTTAGCTCACATTCTTAGCAGTTCGACATGTAATAAAAGAAATATGGAATTTTCACCTCAGGTCTCTATCAATAAAACAAATGTGAGCACTGAATATAGCTCTCTGTTCTTGGGCTCACGCTGCACCGTGGCATTCGCACAGCTTGATTTGTTAGACACAGGAGTGGATGTCTGCGCTAGGAAGGCAAACGGAGTACAGGTAGAGTTCTTTAAGTGTGATCTACACCCGTGGAAAGATCGTTCTTATCTTAGCAGATATATGGTTTAAGACCCTTTCGTGACCGAGTTTCCCAAAGCATTTAAAAGAAAAAAGTTTTGTCCACAGACAGGTTTATGCGTCAGGCCAAATCTTACACCGCAAATCTGTGGCTATGGACATTAGCAGCACACTCATATTTTTGAGTTTTATAACAGAAAACCAGAAAGTGCACAGTTTTCACACACGAATGCCAACAACGTTTGTCAGATGTCTAAATGCGTGTATATCTGTCAAAAAGTATACCTGCAGTGTTTGAAAGCTTATCTGAGCATCACAGGGTGGCTTCATTTTATTTTGCCCTGTCACAGTTCTACGTATGATGTGACGTGTAGCTGTTAGTCTGTTAAGCCAACACTGTTCACTGTAATCTGTGCTCTCTGCTGTTTGTGGGTTTTAAACAGTCAAGTTGAGGATGCTGCGTCTCCCTTGAGGAGAGATCGTGTTACTCTGGGATACCGCTGAAAGCTTCTGCTACCGTCTTATGCTTCTTTTTCATTTGATGGTGTTGCATTGCCACTCTCTACAACTCAAGCTGAACCGGAGCCACAAAGAGCTAAACACACAATTTTCAAGCAGTACTTTCAAAAGTTGCCAGAGTCACCCTTTCTTTGTCAGTTCACAGATGTGGGTTTGCCTCTGCTAGATCGCAGTCTCATCTTAAAACATGCTTAAAGATGGAAGTCATGTCTGTGTAGCTGCTTCAGAGTGTGTTTTGTCTGAGATTTGTGCTCTCTTAAAGCCCAATGCGGTCCAAGGGACAGCCATATATTACGATCATGCAGAAAACAACCACGTCCTACCCTCCCTCACCTATTTCTCCAGTCATCACTCCTTTTCTGAGTCTAATGTTGAAATAGCAGATGATGTGACACGTTACATGTTGTGCCGTCTGACTTTGTTGTGCACACATTTGATGACGGTTGTAGCTTTATCCAGGGAGAATGTGCATATCTGCTTGCTGTGCTGCAAAGTTCTGTAGAATTGTGCCAAAACAGTAAAAGAAGTCAGTGAGCTGGTGGCTGCAGTAGGTTAAGTTAATACACCGTCTCCCTCGAGCTACAGTGCAGGGGGACAGGTCTAAAAGGAATGTCAGTCTCTTAAAACCCTTCGGGTGAGGACTTAGGAACCACGGTCTGACTGAAAACACCTGCACCTTATAAGGGCCAGTGTACAGAGAGCTTCAACAGCCTGATCCAACATACACATTCATGAATGTTCGCTTTCACACAAATACACATCCATAGGCTGAACACACACGCACACACGCGCACATAAAATAAGACATTTGTGCTCGCACACAGAGCAATGCAAAAATTCTCATAAATGCTGCGTGTACAGCTTGTGTCATCTTTTCCACGACTACCCAACGCTCTCTTCATAGGTAACATTTTTTTGTATCTTTTCCTCCAGGATTGAAGTGAAATGAAATACTATCCACACATTATAGAAATGGACAGGACCCAAAAATGCTCTACACTCCCAAATAAACTTCCACTCAACTTCATTTCAGACTTTAAGGAGGAAAAAAACTCTTCTGCAGACAGTGAGTTATTTGTGCAAGTCTGTAACATGTCTGCAGACTTGCATTGGACTGTTGCTGGGATGGGTGACTGGTTTTACTGGTGCACCATGGGAGAGAGAGACATAGCGAGTGGAACAGCACGATCAGGACAGTGGAAACAATTTTCCTTGGCAGTTATGTATTTGTTGCCTTACAGACACCCTCCTCGTGAAGTGTAGCTTGCTAAACATCCCGTTGATTGCAAAGCATGTCTTCAGCTTGACATTTCAGCGCAATGTACCAAACGAGTTCGGTTCTTGTACGGTCAGTCGGTAACACCTGGTATATTTTAGTTGCTCTCCCCTCAATATGGTTTTTGAATTTAGTTATATTTCAAACCATTTCCAGAATGCGTGTTTTGGGCACTTGCCATCTAATGCAGACCCATCCAAGCAGTATAAAAAGAAGTGGCACAGCAGGATGCCTTTATAATTTAATTGTGTCTCATTAACCTAGCCTCGGGGCTGATGGCAGAGTGCACTATGCATCAGGTTAACACACTGCCTTAGTTAGTCTTAGCTTGTTTCCCTAGGCAGACGGCACGCTGTAGTGCTCCAACAATCATTAAGAACCACAGGACGAGTGATGAGCTAAAAGCTAAGCTGGAGACTGGATGGGAATCAGAGTGCTAAAAACACACAGATGGTGACAGTTTTAACACCGTGGTACCTGATATAGCCGCTTGTGAAAAGAGTGCACACACAAGACTTTCATCCTGGAGAAGAGCATGATGAAACCAATGCCATGTATTGTTTGTGGGCAGAGCGCCGTTCTCACTTTCATTTCTGGCCGTCTTCTATATAAACAGGAAGCCATATTTCTCCGCACTGATATCCAAAAGAAAGTTTGGGAGAGCCACGGGGGAGAGAAGAAATATAGAATTAGTGTGATAGTGAAGTACATGAAGTGTAAGAGTGAAGGGCTGAGGGAAAAAAATGAGACAGTGAGGAAAATATTGGCACCAGATATTTCCCCCGTTTTGCTGCAGGGCTGAATATGTTTCTCCATGTTTCATATTTGAGCTTTTGAGTCAGAAAGAATTTCCTTATTCTATTGTCTGTAACTTTTTAACTTTCAAAGCCAATCTGGAACAATTTCAGGTGTTTTCTTTTATCTTATGCCCTTTTCTTCATAGTCCAGAGGTGTCATTTTGATATTTCTACACATGTACACATTATTAATCAACAACAGAATAGGATTAGCGGCACATCAAGTTTGTGCCTTAACTCGGTGTGCTTTAGCGGATAATGTACTGTGTCACATGCATTTTAGATTTTGAGTTCAAATGTCGAACGTGGTCTCTGTGCCGATGTGTTTTCATCTTGTTTGCTGTGAAATTAGCTTCCACTTTGGCATTTGTGCAGCTGTGGAAAATGGATTCCAAGTAAATCTGAGGTATTTCCTATAAATGAGATAACTGGTCTGTCTCCAAGCTCTAAACTGAAGTCAGACTATATGAATTCAAGTCAAAGTATATGAGGATTCAAAGGCACGTGATTATTCACTGTGTCAGTGGTGAATAATGTCTTCCATCTAGGATAAGGGCTCAGGGGAGCCTCGCATGTAATGATGTGCACTGTTGTGTGGTATGTGTTTGCACTAATCTTTCTGCATTTGTCTGTGAGACCCTGGGGAACCAAATTTCTGGGTGTAAGAAGACCTAAAGCTGATCTGCCTCATTCTGCCTGACACTACAGCCAATCAAAACGTTTCCCTGAAAGCCCGAGTATTGTGTGCGTGCACGCACACGAACGCACACACATCACCAGCCGAGTGCCAGAACCCATTCATCAGGCCCTCATAGCCGGGCCCTGTCAACCTCCAGCCCCAGGCCTGCAGGCCTCAAGCCAGGGGCTCGAGTTCCGGGCTTCCCGCCAGTCTGTCATGGCGCTGGGCCACGGGCCAGCCTTCCATCAGCTTTGATGTGAGTTGGATAACCGAATGGCTGAAGAAGGGTGGCCTCTGAGAACAGGAGTTACACAGCACACGGAGCGGGTCAGTGAGCTGCCACAAGCATTCAGAATGTGTGTGCACATGCATGCACGTGCACTCTCTGGGATTCAGATCTTTTTCTACTGAAGTTTCCATTGCATATGCTCCGTGTTACAAATTAAACCAACGCTTGAAACATTTTGTATTCTAATATGATTAAGTGGGCTTAACTGTTTGATTTGGAGACTTTATAGACATGTATCTAATTAACATCACAATAAATATACTTTTTTTATTACTCCATATTCAGACCTATAATTTTTCAGATTTTCATCACACTGGAGTCTGAAATATAGTATTTAATGGCGCTGGGAGCATGAGAGAGATTACATTGAAGGGAAGCAAGAAAAAAGCTTGTTTTCAACCAGTGCACTAATGCAACCCTCACTCTCTCTCATAACACATACGTGCACGTACATGTGACCAGAAACTTCACAGTGACACCTGCATCCACATGTCACAAAAATCCAACTAAGACTTGCACAATGCTTGTGTTAGTTTAGTGCTCAACTTACAAAACATTCATGTTTCAAAAACAACAAACGCTGATAAGGACGTATGCGCTGATTGACATTCGATCCAAAAACTGGGAGCTTTGATCAAACTGGAACAAGCACGTTTTGCTAACCGCTGTCTGACCTTTGAACATTTTAAGGAGGAAATCACCAAAGCAGAGTCCCTTCATATCTCCTTCATAGCTTTTGTTTTTGGTCCCTCTCTGTCTCACGTCTGTCCTATTATCTTCTATTATCTCCAACTTTCTTTAAACTTTTTTAGCCTTTTAGCTGTTTATCAAAAGGAATGTTTCTCATTAAGCCCTCTGTCAGCTTGTTAAACAGAATCAGTTGGTGATGATGAGAGCGACGATCTTTCTCTGAGGTCAGCGAGGCTACGGAGGCTACTGGATCCACTGAGCACAATTAATTTCTCATAAAGTCAGTTCCTCTTTAGTTCATCTGAAAAACAAACTATCGTCAGACTTGAGAAATTCAAAATCTCCCTTACAGTGTTTGTTCGTTTTATAATTACTGCTAAAATGTAGAAGCAGCGTTTTAGAAATGCTTTGGTCCTTTCCGAATCACACAAATAAACACGACACACAATACGTGGGACTGAGGTGACCTTTCCAAGCCCCCCCACCTCCACGAAGAGTCAGAGCCAATAGGAAATGTGAATGTTCCACAAGCAGTCCCTTACAGAAGGATATTCACCTTTAAAAGGTGTTAGGTTTATGGGATCTAGTGAGACTTTACCTGTATATCCAACTATTCCATTTTTCCATCTGCGCTGTGTTGATTCATTAACCACAAAGACCTCAGTGTAAAACCCCCGTTTAAACACCTTATTTCATTAAGTGCTTTTTAATGAGGGCACTAACTAGCCCAGGTGTCAGTCATCAGGAGAAGAGATGGCCAAAGCTGCTGGAAAATATGTCTTTCTGCGGTCTATAACATTTTTCTGTGATGGTAAAACTTATGATGAGTGCATGTGTCGATTCTAGTTCTTGCAAGTGCATCCTGTGTGACCTGTGCGGGGGAGTTTTTGCAGCGCCGTTCCTTAATAAATGAACTGGCAGCAACACGTTTCTCTCTGTTTCGTAATGCCACGACTGGGCCTCCGCTCTCATTTGCGGTAATAACACGGTCCATTTACTGTACTTATTTTCAACACAGCAAATTAATAAGTTTGTGTTGCTCTCAGATAGATTTCACAAATCTGGAAGCAAATGCTCCTCCTCAGTCTTAATCCTTGGCACTCTGCTTCAGTCAATGTGGCGCATCAGGTTTCCCCCGACTGTATGCTTTAAAGTATATCCATGACTGCACACCAGTATTTTATGATTGCAGCACTTTATAACATTTATCATCTATTTTAATTGTCTTTTCTCATATAACATAATCAGCTGCTTGCCCCTGATAGAGGCTAGGATTACTAGCAGGATTACTATTGCAACAACACATTAATTAAGTTAATTATTTATTAATAACATTCTTATTCTAATCTTTATGTCAAGATTTGGGTGGCTTTTTGTTGTGGTGTGGGAGAGTGTGCAAAGGTGCTTCTGACTGATTACTGCTGGTGGCCAAGGACCCACCAGGTCTCTTAAATCTGACACTCAACACTTCTATGATATGCTTCATTAATAAGAGCATTAAAGAAAATGACTTCATCTGCAGAAACAGTAGTTCATCAGTCATTGTCTGTGAGCTTCCTTTGTTATTTCCTCTACTTTTACTCCGTAATTCAGCAATCTGTCGCTTTTTTCTGTCCTTGTCATTGTTGCCTTTAAAATAAACTTCTCCTGCTGTCTAAGGTGAAACTCATAAATCTGTTGAAGCTCCTCAAAGTAAGGATGAAGTCAGTAAAATCACGTCTCTGAGCATTTTCTGTACTGATTGTGTACATCAGTATCAGACAATGTTCATCTTGTAGCCTCCACGCCTACCTTCAAAAGAGTATTCCTGCATTCATGCTCGGTTTCTTGCAGTTGGCGTTGCGTCTTTCTTGGGTGTTTAGCAGATCCCCAGAGTCTTAGATGTCAATGTAAAGTTATCAATACACAGACGGGGTGAAGATGGAAAAGGAAGCTCAGTAACAGCTGTGCTATGCTTTGACCAAAACTGGGCAGAGCTGCGCTGATGTCTGAGCAACCCCAGGGGCCCACTTTAGTGTAATCCACAAAGGCTTAGCAGGCTGACAGCATCACTCAGCTACTGGCTCTGACCTGGCACTCAGCTCCCTGTGGGGCACACACATCCACACACATGTAAAAAAGAAAGAGAAGATCCCATGGAAAACCATAAAGAAGAAAGTCTGTCTTAGACGTGCTTGTAAACATGTCTCATTGTGTAAAGTACTGCACATACTCGGAGAGGAAGCCATAACCCAAAGATGCGACGACAGTGAAAGTGCACGTGACCTCTGAAGCTGTGATATACAGAAAGACAGACCCAACAGAGAGCAGCTGATCAAATGTCACCTTTCTCATGAACGTTCTGTAAAATCAACTCAGATTTCTTTTATAAAGAAAAATAATAATTTGGTAAAGTGGTCATTTAATACAGAATAACATACTGTAGCCTGTTACTGTCATATGAACGTGTTTCCACATCTGTGAGCAATAAAGCAAGATTACCTGCAGTGTGCTTGAATACTGTGCACACACACACACACACACACACACACACACACACACACACACACACACACACACAAGCAGCTAGTCTGCTGTGTTTACCTTTCCAATTATAATTACCTGCTGGGATGTCCTCTATTAATTCTGCTTTGCAACTGTATGAGCTATAACAGTGGTGAATATCGCACATGACAATCAGTGCTAAATGAGTAGCCATGGTAACCAGGTCGACCCAATGAGACGAACTCAGCTCTGACATTAAGGTTATTAGAGGGAGAAAATTGATATCGAGCTAATAATAATTCATTATCTCCCCTTTTCTCTCTCGCAGTCACATATACACACAGAAACCTCGGTCGTGGACATTGACAAATTGTGACCTCTATGTATAACCTTTCTATTTTCAGCCAGTTCTGCCCCATTGAAACAACTTGCGGTGCGAGTGGTTTCTTGGGGGGGACACTAGGATAGAACTGGCAGCGAGGGAAGGGAGAGCCGCTGCTGTGGAGCCGACTCGCCTCTCTGATCCAGTCCAGACTGTTTGCGACGTCACAGTGTGGTGCCCTGCCCTCTTTCTCTAAAACACACAACCACAATCTCAAGTAGCTCTAAATGTAGCTCTGCGGAGTGCTCTTATTTTGGCCTGGTTGTTGTTTTACACCAAAAACCGGGAAATGGAACAAGCTTCACTTTCTTTGGAGAGATGAGCTTTGCCAGATGTTTGCGCTGACAGCAGGTTTTTTTTTTAGGCTTGTAGTAATGAGAATTTTTTTGTGCATCTCTAAGTTTTTTCTGCAGTGACAGTTTGATGTGAGCCACGATTTGATGTTGTCACATGAATAGAGGTTAATACGTAGCCCGCTACCTAATTCACCCGGCTATGGTGCAGCATGGTGGGGGTTTGTAGGGGGGTGAGACCAGAGCTGAAACTGAGGTTTTGTTTCACAGATGGTAAAATGTGGTGTAAATATATTACATCAATATGCGTAGCCTGGTATATTGCAGTCATAGAAGAACATTTGTTCAGCCTTTTCCACTGCAGGAACAGAATCAACAAAGTAGTCTATGAATGCACAAAGATGCGGTCAGCAGATCTGGCTTCAGCACGGGGGAGTTTGTCTTATATCAACCAGCTGCTTTGTTTTAAGAAAACACAACTTGTCATGTAATCGTCGTGAAGAACCTCCGAGGAATTTTAATGCAGCGGAAGAAGAAACGAGTAAAACCACTGGATGAGCTGGAGAACCTCAGTTTTTATCCAGCCTGGTCTATTCATCATCGTAATTATCACCTTTGCATGAATACAAAAACACACACGCATGCACGCAACTGCAACCGAGCATTAAACGCACGATAAATGCTTGAGTTATGCGCGCATTTCAACATTTCTAAAATATGAAACCGTCAATGTTTCTTTTGAGGGAAAAATCTGTAAACATGTTTGTTTATTTTTTGCAAGATTAAAGGGAGGAAAATATGAGAGCAATGTGAGATATACTTAAGACACGCTATTGTGAGGGTTTGGATCATCTAAATATGCCATGTGAAGCTACAAAGAGCTCCTGCAATGAGTGCTTAATTGTGTGTGCAAAACCCAAATCGCACCTTATCACCCTGTGACCACAACTGAGGGGGGGGGGGGGGGTGACTGTGTTGTTCTGCACTGAACTGATATGTAAATATTTATGTAGTCACCCGCATTAACTGTCATTCTACCAGAAAAGGGGGCAGGTTGAGAGAGGGCTGCCAAAATCAGACGAATCAAATGTTTGAACACTTGGAAGATCTGCTCCTCTTCGTCTGAGCGTATCCGTTAAGTTGTACCTGCGCAGGCAGCTGCACACCTGGATTTCTGTTTACACTCCAGCTAGAAGAGTCCTGCTGGTATGACGTCAGCCACTCATGCTGCAGAAACCTCGTCCAGGATGACCTGGCCTTCATGTACATATGAAACCCAGAGTTGAAGGGTGATTTCATAGCCTTGTAAACCATCTGTTGACAGACGTTTCAAAAATGTAAAACCTCCCTGCTTGGCTTGATTTCCTTGGAGCCTTTTTTTTTTCTTTTAGATTTTACAGTCTCGCTCTTCAAACGCTGACCTTCTATCTTTCCCTCTTGCCTTTGACCTGTGTGACACCCATCGTGAACTCAATGTGAGCACTTTTCATGATTTAGCAGTGTTTGCTCAGATGGGTGCACATGCAACTGTGCAGGCATACACACCGGGCTAACTGACAAGGTCACATATGGGATGTGCTCCTAAACTCTGTATCATTTTACAAGTGTAAATATTAGTCAATGTCAGGAGCGTTTACACAGTAATGGTAGTCCTTCAGCTCTACTTTACTTGAAGCACTTTTTCTCTCCTCCTCTCCCTTGAGCCTCTCTTCTCACAACCTTCTTCCTATTACTCCCCTCTTGTTCGATGCTCATGTAATCCCCCATTTCTCATTACCCAATCTTCTCTCCTGTTTTCCGCGTCTGCTTTTGAGCACCAGTAGTCTCTGACAAGACCCAGTCTTATTCCAGACATCCCAATTTCCCCACATTGAAATCCCCCTCGTCTTATTCTCCTGACAAAATGTGATTAATCATTCCATTAACTGATCCACTGTCACTGGATTGTTGAGGAATACTTATAATACAACCTCAACCATCCTCCAGGGAGACACCTAATCTTCAGGCCATCTTCCAGACCTCTCAAACAAAATGCTTTTGTGCACCACATGCCTGAAACAGCTGTCATCCAATGTGGGTTTGATTGTCATGAAATCTGCCCGTGGGTGAGAAGAGCGAATAGCAGGAAGTTAATGTTTCAAAAGAAAAGCACAACAACAACTTGAACCTGGACGGTTTAAAAGACATCGTTTCACCAAAGGCACATTCACCAGCTCCTTTGTTAAATACACCTGTTCAGCTGCTCGTTATGCAAATATCTAATCAGCTAATCACATGGAAGCTAGTTAATGCATTTAAGCATGCAGCCACAGATAGCTCTGCTGAAGTTCAAAGTGGGCATCAGAAAGAAGTGACTTTGAATGTGGTGTGGTTGTTGGGCCGGATGGGCTGGTGTGAGTATTTCAGAAACTGCTGATCTGCTGGGATTTTCCCACAGAACCATCTACAGAGAACTTACAGAGACTGGTCTGAAAAAGACCAGGGAGCAGCAGTTCTCTGGGTGAAAATGCCAGAGGACTCATGCAGTAAGACCTTGAAGCAGATGAACTACAGTAGCAGAAGACCACACCAGGCGTCACGTCGGTCATCTGAGAACAAGAAAGTGAGTACGGTTCACACGGGCTCACCAGAATTGGACAATAAAAGATTCAAATGCTGCATCATTCATAGGGTAGGTTGAGAATCTGATGTAAACTACATGAATGAGTGGATCAGCTGCTGGTCATGGTGTAATGGTGTGTCCTAGTACTTTGGGCCCACTAGTACCAACTAGAGTTTAAATGTCACAGCCTACCTGAGTATTGTTGCTGACCATCTCCATCCCTTTACATATAATACATCGTGTCCATCTTCTGAAAGTTGCTCCCAGCAGGATAACAAAGCTCAAACTATTGCAAACTGATTTCTAAAAACAAAAAGGCAATGAGTTTGTGGTACTCAAAAA
Source organism: Maylandia zebra (assembly GCF_041146795.1). NCBI lineage: Eukaryota > Metazoa > Chordata > Actinopteri > Cichliformes > Cichlidae > Maylandia > Maylandia zebra. The sequence goes on along the minus strand of NC_135186.1, from coordinate 710,036 downwards.
GCCACAGTTACACCTCAAAGCAACAGAGCCTCTGGGATGTGTGGAATGGGAGACTCAAATATGCAGTAACTGTGTGATGCCAGCTTATCAATATTGATCAAAATCTCTGAGGAAGGTTCCCAACACTTTGTTAACTGGTGCAAAAATGAGGTAGTTCTGAAGGCAAAAGGTGTCCAACCCAGATATAGAAAGATGTACTTTAAGTGTCCAGTGGGTGTGTCAATACGTTCTTGGCATGTGCATTTAGTAATGTACAGGGTGGGCCATTTATATGGATACACCGTGCCACAAACAGGACTTTAACATCACCAACCATTCCCATGTTATTATGCTGTATCCATATAAATGGCCCACCCTGTATATGCAAGAAGGAGAATCTTTATTTAAAGGAAGAAAAAACTCAAGGAGGCACAGACAACATTAAAGACTGAGTAAAATACTTCCTCGTTGGTTTTACACTCGGTATTTATTGAAACAAAGTAGAGCATTGAGCCAATTTGTAAAAAATAACAAAATATTTGCTATAGCACATTAAGTTTAACAAACCTCAAGCTTATAAATATACATAGTTGGATTGGTAGAAATAGTTTGTCTAGCGAGAATCATCACAGGGACAGTGAGAAGGTAAGTGAGTGGTACTGGAAACCTGTGGCAGCATCGTAACCTGAACACCTGTGATACAATGTGTGTAAGAGTAAAGCCAAGCACGAGCATGACTTGGTTCCACGACGATAAGGTGCATTTCCCTTTTGCAAAAACAGTGAGGAGCCGCATTAGTGAGAATTAGTTTAAAAAGTGAACTTTGGGATGCCTGCCTCATCACTGGTCTGTTATGAAGATGATGCTTTTCTGCTGAAAGCTAAAACGAGGATCTGTTTTAGGAAAATAAATACAGTTTACTGATTGGTTTGTTGGATAGACGTACTATATACACAGAATATTTCTCCACTGTAACCACAACATTGCCCATATATATTTAAACCGTGTTAAGTATTGTAGAATAATGTTAAATGGATAATTTGAAGTAATATGGAAACATTGAAGGCTATAATATTGATATAACGATAACAGCTGAACAGACACGTACAGACATGTTTAAGCCTCTGTATCAAAGTGCATAATGATGGAGGGCTTGTTGCAGCACCTGGGGAACTCTAAGGCATCAGGGACAGCTTAGTCAAAATGGCCCGATCCCCGAAATAGCCCTCTTCTTGTGCCCATTGTACTCCAAGGACTCGTACAAACCGACAGTGTTCCTTACTGTATGTGTGAAGGGGGACAAGCAGACTTCAGCAACGATGTGAAGGCTGGTCTGGGAACAGGCCCTTGAAAAACACATCCATAGACTACAGCACACGTTCTCCTCTTTATAGTCGCTCTCCAAACAACAAAATAGGACCTTTTGTCAATTATGCCACAAAAATTAAACCTTACTCATCTATGAAAGGCACAGTCCAATTTAAAACGTTGTGACCCATTTCCTCTACGGAGTCAAGAAAAATGGCTTTTTCTGTGGTTTAAACCCCCCCCCCAAAAAAAAACAAAAAACAGTTAAAAGGAACCGTGGTATAAAATTTCCAGCCAGATTTAGGCACTTGAAAGATTTAAGTTTTCTGCTGATGAGCGGGCCAAAATAAAACATTACAATCTGAAAATAAATATTTCACAATACTCTCAGTTTCTGAGGACATGATTTTTTAAGTCTTTTTGCAATGGCATAATTGTTTAACTCTATAAATATAATTTATATAGTTTCTTTCTTCCATTCTCTCTGTGTTCAGCTCCTCTGCTCATGAATACACACAGATTTATGCCCATTATCTGCAAGCAAATACACACAGGCAACACTCTTCTTCTCACTTGCAGACAAATTGGTCTACGACTTTGGTGCAGCGCTTGCACTTGACGTAGCAGCACCAGTGGAACTTGCAGTGGCACCGCTCCACTATCTGGGCCTTGTACTGGTCATAACCTCTGCCGCAGCACATCAGCTCACACCCATCCATGCCCTCTGAGGTCTTGTTGCAAAGCCGCCCCACTGTGCCCAAAGAGCCTGTGCTTTGGTTCTTCAAGCAGTAGTCTGGACTTTGCTCGATGTACACCAGGTCATGGTTCGTGGGAGGGTTGAACCTACTGTGCATCTGCACCAGCTTTCCTCTCGAGTTGAGTTTCATGGCTACGGCACTGTCATACTTCTCCTTCAGTGCATCGCCCACCTTGCGGAAGTCGGCCAGCTGCAGCCAGCAGGTCTTCAGGCTGCAGGAACCTGATACTCCGTGGCACTTGCAGGACACGTGGGCAAGGTCTGACACAATCTTGAGAAGAAGAAGATCAGAGAGAAACAAAAACAACAGGTTGCATAATTATTATTCTTCAGAAAACGGAAAAAAGAAAAGAAACTTGACCACATGCTTCGTGCTGTAAATTCACCCTGCCTGTATAAATATTTGAATAATGTGCTGCTCTTGATCTCATGAGGCATCACTTTGCTAAAAAGGACAGAAAGTGCAGGGTGCTCCAGGGTGCAGTGATGTCCACTCGTTTGTCCTCCTTGAAAGAGTACAGCCCGCCAATCTGGCATTACGATTCCTTTGAGGTGGTTTCAAGATGTTTTAAAAGGAAAAGAAACTCCAGAGCTGTCTGCAGTGACTCCATCTTTTCATAGATCAAAGCCTCAGGGGATCAGATGGAGCTGTTACACAGATGATCAGTGGAAACCTGTCTGATTGACCTGGACTGGACTATCTCACTTAAAAAACAAAAAAAAAAAAAAGCCTTTCAAGCTCTGGTTGGTCTAATTTTGAAGCGTGAAGTATATACACGTCTCTCTGCTTGTTTTTAAAAAAATAATAAAAGATTTGTGCGTGCACGTGCATGTGACTCGGCCATCTTACCCTCCGTCCTGCCTCATTATTGTGAAGATTCATCAACAGCCGTGCATTCTCGTGTGAGCCTTTGGGGAAGCTCTTCTCCCTCTCACGGGCATCCACAAACTCCCTGGAGAACCTGTAGCCATAGTTGAGGTTGTCTCCACAGCCGCCCCAGAGCCAGTCTCGGGGAAGATCTTTGGGGCGAGCAGCACGACTGCACCCACAGCTGGAAAGCTCACCCTCTCTGCAGGCCCGGCTCACGGCGTTCACCACTCCGGCGGCACTTATGGCATACGTGAATGCTGTTTCTCGACTGCCTGCAGATACAAATACCACATGACATTTGAAACAAGACAAGAGTAGAGATCCAAATTTTGTTTTAAGCTGCCCAATTTTAAAAACACTGCAACCCATGAGACAAGAAAAGTGATCTCCATCCACTGCTTTCATTTTTGTAGGTTAAGCATGCACGTGTCTTCTGTAGCCAGTGGATCTCCCCATCGTTTGCTTTAAGTGTGTGTGTGTGTGTATGGCACTTTGAGATGTGATGTCATTTGACAGCATTCACCATACACTTAAGATTACAGAGCACTTCAGCCAAGCGCTGCAGGGTCGTCATCAACAACATGTTGAACAGTGGAATCTGGTTTGCTGTTATTGGGCTTCAGCCAGAGAGAAGACGGCGCCCTCCAGTGACAGAGATCCTTCTTAACAAGTCTCTGCCATTTCACCCAAATTGAACGTGACAACGGTTCTTTTAGTTTATCTGTCACGACTGAGTGACTCTGGAGCCGCTGTACATTAATTCCAACTGTTTCTACCCTCAACATTTCCTCTATAGAGCGAAGATTTAAAGAAAAAAAAAAAAAAGGCAGAAAATTGCACATAAGCAGTTTTTGTCGCTGTACGAAGCCACAAGAGAACTAAAGAAGAAACAGACTAGCAAACGATGAAGCCGTGTGTTGACACTGAAGACGAGGACTGCTACACAATAAAAATGCACAGCTCATATACATGCTCGGGCAAACCTTTAGAGACTATGCTATAATGACAATAACATATGGACAGAGTGAGATGAGGGAAACTAAGGCGAGTGAAACGATAAGTCAAGAAAGAGACGGAAAAGAAACAAAACAAGCAATATAAGAAAAGAAACACACTTAATATTCCAAAAAGGAAGAAAAGATGAATAAAGAAACCTCCTGGAGAGGCTGAAAGATCCAGGTGGGAAATACTGCTGGAAGCATTAGTGATCAGAGAGCGTGGTGGGGGGTTTATTAGGTTAGTACAACTTTTAATCCAGCCTGAGAGTACTGGCCTAACGGTGGGCCTGCAGACAGACAAACTGTCGTCTCCCACACTGCTGCCGCCCTTCTAATGTCCCCCACCCTCGAGCTAGCCAAGCCATGCAAGGGAAGAGTCTGAACCCAGCCACGCCGGCACCCCCTGGACCTATGCTTTAAATCACCAGCAGTGTCCTAAGCCAGCAGACAGTAAGACAGGCTTTCATATGGACAGCTATAGAGGGGAGGACATGTTTACATGGCCCAAGGTGGACTGAGATGGGATCACTGTTGGGGAGGAAGTGGGAGGGAGAAGAGGAATGGGAGGAGAACGGCTGCTTGTGAAGAATAATTCGTGGAAAGGGAGTAAGGACCAGAGACACGCCAGGCAGAATCACCGAGAACAGAGTCAAAAGCTACACACAGAAGTACAGCGCGTTAAATGGTCGAGCAACACGAGTGAAACGGTGCGACATACACATGTCCATTCAAACCGTTTCAGCTCTTATCCTTAAAATGTCCCCGTTAGAAAAGTCATCTGCAAACACAGTAAGAGGAACGCTTCTCTGAATAAACAGTCACCACAGAAACTCCTGACCATGTGTCCTGTAGATCATCCAGAGAAAAGGTAACATTACATTTAAAATTTAATTTATTTCATTACATTTCCTTAGTGGGACAACACACATCCAGTGTCTGCAACTGGTTTCATTTGGCTGAACTAAACACTAAAGACAAACTAAAAATAAATTTGAAAAATGGCCAAAACTGGAAGATCTGACCCGTTTAGATTTAGCATCCTAAGCTGCTCCAACATCCAATAAAACTGGAACAATGTGTGTTTAATGATAGGACCCAAGAACAGGACTTGATGTTAGGGACTGGAAAGCTCTTGAACTTTCTATAAGAGACAAACAGACAATGTAATCTCTGACGTGGTGATATATCGCTCCATATACTCGTAGCACTCCCCTTACTTGTAAATACACAGAGTCAGCTACAGTCCAGAGTTTGTGTGTCTGCGTGTGTATGTGTGTCTTTGTGTATTAGACTGTCTCCCATTCATCAGGGGGGAAAGCAGATTCTCCGACTCCCTCCTGCTCCATATCAGGGGGCTGGTTTAGCAGGCCAAAGCCACATGTGATTTATCGAGCAACCTCACCCACCAACTATTCCCTCCACACAGCTGCTGAGCATCAGCAGCCTCATGCATTTCACACACTTTTCACAAACATAAAAAAGGGTCAGTGACTCAGAAAGAAGAAAAGAAAAAGACATAAAATATAAAAATCTAAGTAACCCTGTTATATCTGGTACATACAGGAAATGTGCATATCAACATGCTGGTGAGTACAGTTATGAAGCGTTATCTTTGTTAGTTTCCTGTGTCTTTGTGTACGCGTTTCTTAGAATATACGGCACGTCATACAGCCTGTGTCTCTTACCTATTTGCATGACCCGTCCAAAAACGGAGGAGTTGTCCACCGTGCTGCAGTTCCAGCGCCGATGTCTGAACTGGTACTGGCACTCTCTGATGCCTGTCTTGGCACCTTCACCGATGTACTGCATGTGGTCCTGGTAGAGCTGGCACAGTTTCTTCTGGCCCTGCGACAGGCCCACCAGCTGGCTGCACAGAGGCTGGGCGCCGATGATGTAAGCCTCTGGGATTAGTAAAGGGTTCATGGCCAGAGACCTGCGTGAAGGGGGACACACAGTGCAGTGTTTTCAGTCATGTGTCATTAAAACAAATGCATCCACGTTGTTGGGCCAACACTGCAATCAGCAGCTGATTTCACTTGATTGGGTTCTCTCCATTGATGATGGAACTATGTTAATCAGTGAAATGGAGGTGCAGTTAGTTCCTAGGTGGAGTAAAACCCTGTACACTCTTAATGTCAGAGGACAGTCGATGTGAAAGTCATTTAGAGCCAAGAATATACAGCGAGTGAAGCTTAGACGAGAGGAAGAGCAGTCAGGAGATAAAGGAAAAGAAAGAAAACGCAAGTAAAACACAGATGCATGAAGGAAATAAAGGGCTACGTTTTAAAAACACACCACTATTGTCCGACAAACGGAAGCTCACGCTCCCGCATCCAGTGGCTGACTGCGGCGACCACTGTAATCACTTTTGAGTTGAACAATTTTTTTTACAGTTCTTTATATTATTATTTTTAATTAATAAAAGAGACAAAGCTGTTATAAGGAAAGAGTTGATGCTACTAGATTGCCTACGCTGGCTAAAACTGTGAATTTGGAATGAGTTTAAGGTTCTTTATGTGCCTATAAAGCCACGCATCGGTGGCTCCCGGGTGTATTTAAGAAGTTCTCTGCCCCTGTGCTGCTAGGTCTCTGAAATCCTCTGGGCAACTGCGTTTAACTGCTCCATGATCGAGGTTAGTGGGAGATTTTTGTGGCGGGAGCTCCAGTGAACTGGAACAGCCTTCCTCTCACAATCAAATGCTACCCGCAGGACTTAAAGAAAAAACAAGACGACAACAATAACATGTACATATTTTAAATGACCCTTGGACATTTTTAGTCACCTTAGTATTTTTATATTAATTTAAAAAACAATCTCACAACTTCTGATATCATTCCACAATGTTGTTGTATAGTTTGTGCTTTTTGCACCTATTTTTGATGTTACTTGTCCAATGAAGGTATACAAATTCATTTATTTTAAAACAGGACATTTTTTTCCAAACTGAATTATATAAGGATTTCCATGTGTGTTTCAAAATGTGCATTTTTTTCCATCTTAACTTTAAGTTATGTGGTCGGCCAAATACACCGGTATGTAGGCCGGTGTGTTTTAAAAGAAATGTGTAGCTTACTACAAAAAAAATATATAAAAGCACAGATATGATTAATTCTCATAGGTTTTCTCAAGTGCATTTCCTCATGTCAGCTCACCCGAGCAAGAGTAAAATTCAGCAGTCGTGTAACTTCTTATAGCACCAGATCATTTCAGCTAAAATAATTGTTCCGTTCAATTTTGTGGAAGAGAAACACAAAAACAGAGCGAGAGAGTGAGGAAGGAGGAAACACCAGTATGAGCATCTGGTTCCAGGCCACAGGACAATTAGAGCGGCCCATCTCAGAGCCCCCAGAGAGAGACAATTAGCCCCTAGTGTAACCTGATAGACTAAGGAAACTCAGCGGCAAGGAAACACAGAGGGAATACGCAGAAACATACACCGATATACACAAACGGGCACACAGTAGAAAGGGGGAAGAAGAAAAATAAATCATGCACACTAGTGCAGTCTGATGCTGTCTCACAAACATGCAATGAGCGCGCTCACAACTCCAACACTCCAAATCACTCACACCTGTGCGTCCTCTTGAAAAGGAAACTGACAGACACACACTGTGTGAACATCCTTTCCAGGGTCTGCTGTGTAGTAATGTGCGAGTCCTCAGCTGCAGGACTAATTTGAGCTGTTTCAACTTTAATGTAGCTTCCTACTTAGCTTAATTAGTTTGTATCTGTATAAAATCTTTACAATTATTTGTTTACATTGTTATTTTTCTATAACTCTACCAGCAGAGTATGTCACTATTTGCTCTGATTTGCTCCACTGGAAAATAAAAATATTTTCTAAGAAGTTTTGGGTTAAATGTCCAAAGTTCTTGAACAGGAGCTCTGATTGGGTACAATAAATATTCACCAAGTGTATAAACACAGAGCTACTGGATGTCAAGTGTTGTGATTATCAGAAGTGCTAGGTGTGTTGAAAATATAGACTTCTCTTTTAACGGAAGCAGGATATGCGCGCGCACACACACACACACACACACACACACACACCGTATTTGCAAATATTTGGACGCAGACTCGGAAACCACAGCATTCTATGTTTTTTTGCGATGTTCATAATTTTGGTTTGGCAAAAGAAAGTAAGGGAGAGAAAGTTTTCTTGCAAAGCTGATGGTATACACAGAGTATGCCATATAGATCACACATATACAGGCCTCAACAAATAAACACTTAAAAAAAACAAACAGTCAGTATCACCTATATGTAACTTTTTGCCGAGTCTTTTTAGGCGCCGCTGTCCTATTTACAAATTAGCGTATGACAGAAAAGAGAATGACAAGTAAACACACTTCAAAGGCGCACACTGAACAAATTAAGACTCACAGAATTGCTGGCATATGGAAAGAAAATTATTGCATACCACCATGAGTTGGCCTCCACCACCACCTGCATGAGGAGAGTGAGGAGTGTGAGGGCAAAGACACAGTGTCTGGAGTCCAACACGCTGCCAAAGGGCCAGCAAATCGGCCGACGCACACAGCCTAGCCCCAGGTTCATACTGCCAGTGATCTGAAGGAGAACAGAGAACAGGATACTTGTCAGTCTGCCTGCTTAACTAGATGTTTGTTTCTCATGCACAACTTTGGGGCATATTATGGAAAGAAAAGGGCAGAGAAAATGTTCTCTCAGCTGGATTGCTGTATATTTTACATCTCATTTACATGCGTGTGTGATGAAATCCCTGTAGCCATCACTGCTTGCACAGCAGAGCAGTCATTTGGCAACATATCAGAGTGTGAATCACACAGCCAGAGAAGACACGATGACTATGAAACCCCGCAAGACACATTCCAGACATTTCACTTTAAGGCACAGAGAGACTGAGAAGCGCTAGTTAGACAATTTAATTTAAACTTATTTTTAACAAATATTAGCGCATTTTAACGAAAAGGACCGGGGGTTGTTTTTTTTAAGCCAATAAAAATAAAACAGAACTATAGCTCCAAGTTCCGCTTTTATTTACATTTCTGGGAGACCCGCCTGTATTTTCTTTTGCTGAGAATGTTTTGTTTATTTGAAAAACTATAATAAAACTGTTTTTAAAGCAAATAATTTTAATTCGTTTTTTTAATCGTGGGTAATTAAATTAATTATAAGAAAAACGCGGGTTTTGTTTTTAAAAAGATGGAACAATTAAAAAGTAAAGTCTATTTCTCGTAACTACGAAAAGTGGCGATTAAACGTGTAATCTGACAGAGGCCTAATGGACATCTCCTTATGTATTTAGCCTATATTAAGATTAATTTTTCTACTTATTAATTGAAAATGGATCTGACAGCAGCCGGGTGGCGGGGGGATGATGACCGGATACTTCGCAGCTTTTGCGCAAAGAAAACCGCACAGAATTTAAAAAAAAGAAAAGAAAAGAAAGAAAGAAAATGTGAATTATCTGCGCACAACAGCACAGCTTTGTTGCCATTTTGGCAGAAAATTAGGTCAAATAATTACTCCTAAATTTGCGAGTTAAAGCGATGTGCCAGCCTTCCATCTTGTTCGTGTGTGAGTTTTTGGGATCGAGAGCAAGTCTAATTTGTCACGCTGCATTATTTTCCAGGGTTGAGTCGTGGAGACCCGGGCCTGCCTAAGACTCATTAAAAACAAGGCCAAGTTCACCATCACTCACCCAGCGCGCGCGCACACTCGCGCACAACACACACACGAACACGTGCTTTTGGTTTGCGTGCTGCCTCGTAATAGTTGGTGAAGTTATGTTCTTCGCAGTTCCTCCACATAAATTAAAAGCAATAATCCACAGAGGGCGGCGGTTTTACACTGATTTTAAACCACTAATTGGAGCAGTTGTGCCTGAAAGGAAGTGGATTTTTTTAAATATTTTAAAACACATTAGTAATTTATTGATAATCAATTAAATATTATTTTTGGCAAAAAAGTTTGCTAGGAGCAGCTGAACAGCGGTGGTGACTCACAGGGTTCATTTGGCAGATTGAGTCACGGAGCTACACGGTAGGTGCGCGCATTGATCTGACAATTCACATCTGAGTTTCATCCACTCAGAACAAAGAAGAGTACATTTTGTTTTCATCGACGGCACAAACTAACTTTATTAATGTGAATATGATTTTTTTATAAGCTAAGCAAATCCTGCGTTCAGTGACCCTTGGAAACGATCTGACCCGAGCGAGGTATTCATAGGACGTGACCGGTGACTGATGGCTATACTGCAGAGTTTTGTCAGTCAAAGTGGTATCTAGCTAAATGAACAAATTTCAGCTAGAATGATAAAGCAGCAGGCAGTACTTCAGTCAAAGTTAATTTCGGGGGTATTTCAAAGAGCCATATGGCACTAAAACCGAGAGAGCACGCATAGGAGGGGCAGAAAAAAAGTCTGCCTTTTAAGACTAGAGCTGGGAATACCTCGAACCCGGGCCTAGATATTACCCCGTTCTGGTCTCGTGTTGTTAAAACGCTTGGAAAAACTATTTAAAATATCATTAAACGGATTCATTGTGTTTTAAAAGTTTCAGCAACAATAAACGGTGAAAAATGTGAAGGAAAGCCAGTGTGTGCTCAAAGTCAAGTTGTATTATGCTTAATTTAAGGACCGGTCTATTTAAAAAAAAAAAACAAAAGAACAACATATTTACAGTCAGACGTGCATCTTAAAGTCGACAGATGCTGACTGTGAATAAAACGAGTTACGCTAGGCTTCTTTTGTGTGGATGCGCGGGCTGGTGGAGAATGAGAAAGAAAAATGTATGAGGTAAAAAAAAGAAATGCATCTATTTTAAACATATAAACACTCATTAATGACTGAAATATTGTGTGTATCTAACAGGACAAGATGATGAGCGTTTTTTCCCTGTCTGCCCCGATGTTTACACAAAACCAGGAGAGGGAGCCAGGTACAAGGAGTTGAGAGCAGCAGAGAACACTGCCTGTTCACTTAACAATAGAACACTGTTCGTTAAAAAGCTTTTAAGCAGAAATCATATGCATTTCTAACAAATACTGTGCTTTTTATGTAATGTTTGCACAATAGCGAAGTGCCAAACGGCTGTCAGGCCATAGGAATGGGGGGTGGGCGCATGTTTCACACATCACATCTGTCAAGCACTTTTGTCCACATCCAGAGCCTGTACAAGTTCAAAAACATCCCACTGAAACACAAATTTTCCACTCTTTAAGATAAACTGTGGCTGAGGTGGAAAACTGAGTCAACTAGGAGACGTATAGACTACTCACCGGGGAGCACAGCCCGTTAGAAGCCGTAATCCACTCTCTGCAGACGATATCAAACCAATAATCACAGTGCAGGCCAGGTGATTTAAGATTTCCTTTTCCGCTGCACTCAAGGCAAGTACCGGAGTTTCTTTTTTTCGTTTTCCCCGGAATCTCTTGGGATATGCCTGGTTGGGATGAACAAAGTGCAACTCAGGGAGTCAAAGCTGAGAGTTCTTCAGGTTTAGTGTTTGACGCACACAGAGGAAAAAAAAAAAAATCAGTGCAAGCGCTCCGTGCGCTTAACAGCTTAAAGTCTGGTAGTAAGCAGCGGGATGGATAAAGTATCTAGTGACAGTGTGTGGAAATAGTCCTTTCCTTTCACGATTCAGTGCGTGACTTTGCGGTACCTATTAACAAATACAACCACCTACGGCAACCCAAAGCGCCACTGGCGGAAACCTAACTGTTGATTCGCTTCTAATTAAAAGCAGCATGAAACTTGTCTGTCCAAGTGGAAAACTGTCCCAGAATCCAGCTAAACTACACCACAAGAAGAAGAAGAAAAAAAGACGTGTAAAAATGTTAAGACAATTAATTCCAGCAGATCACACGCTCACGCCACGGCGCGTTTTACCTGCGGAAAGATCCACACGGTGATCCTCGCCACAAACGACTTGTCAATTTACCTTCCATTCTGCGCAAAAAAACAAAAACGACTCAAGACAATTCCCCAACTCGAATTAAAAGTCTCCACTCTCAAAAAAGCAAGTCATTCATCCGCCTCACCGAAAAAAATAAATAAAAACATTAATTGATCGGCTCCAGACTTTATGCTCCAAAAACTTTCCGCGCGGACTATCTCCAAACAGTGCGGCTTGGCGAGCGCGCACGGTGCCAGGGGGAGGAAAAGAGCACAGCGTGTGAACGACAGCGGCTTTTCTGAAGCTCCAAGCGCGTCGTCCTCCCACACCGTCTGTGTTGAAGTGCAAAAAACTATCCCTCCCTCTTTTCTCTTCTCCCCTCTCTCGTTCTCTCTCTCTCTCACCTGCTCCCCAGTCGCCTCCTCTCTCAAACTAGCACATTGCTGCATTGATGCGCGGAGCAAAACCTTCACATGGCGCATGCGCTTCACATTTCTCCTCAAATCCCTCTTTTCTTCCTCCAGTCACCAACTTTCAACAACCAAGGAATTTCAACGTAGTTGGAATTGAGGAGAGAGAGAGAGAAGGGCGGAACAGGCTGTTACAAAACAAGCGTCTCTATTACCTAAAACAAACTTATAAAGCACCCGAGGCTATTACCCTATCCATACCAGAGCAGCGTTTGGATTTTCACTGGCAGCAGATCGAGTTACCACTCAGTAAAATCAAGACAAGCAGGTCCATATCATGTGCTTATACAGGCTGCTCTCATCACCTAAGTGGCCGTGAGCATTACAGTCATTAGAAATAGCTCCCAGGCATAATAATTATTATTTTATGGTACGTTATCTCAAAACATGCTGCAGGAATCTGTCAGCTTATAGTTCGATATTTTTCACGGAGTACAGTCTGAGCGTAAAGTGTTCAATCCTTTTAATGTGTCACACTGTAGATTACTCAGTATGTACACAATGAGGCCATTCAAGGGTGAAAGACGTGTAGTTTTCAATTGCGATGGACAGAACCTGGTTTGAGGAAACAGAGAGAGGATAACAGTCAGTGAAAGAAACAATGCTAAAATTAATGCAGGGAGACAGTCACCTGTACATCTGGCTGTGGACCAAAATAAAGACTTGCTTTTAACTGATAGGGGAGATGATTACACTGATGTAGTTGCCTTAATTAAGTGCCATCAATCTCGCAGGTCTGCTGCCTTTCCTTTACATTATGTGATGGAAAATGCCTGATTTGGCTCCCAGCTAACTTTTTTTGTGACGTTTTTTACAGCACTTGGACAAAATCCAAGTGTAAGCTGTATTTTCTTTCAAATGAGCTACTTAGTACGATGCAAAGCTATATTTTTACATGTTTTATACGTGGCGGTGCAGTGGTTACCACTGTTCCCTGGTAGATGAAGGTTGTGTGTTTGAACGGTCTGAGTCCTTTCTTGCAGTGATGGACTTCAGAGCTGTTGCCCTGTTTGGACCAGTGAGAGCTGCCATACAGATTCCAGTCCCATAGTCACCACGTGATCTAACAGTAGCCATCAAGTTTTCACACCACACACTGTGTAACTGAAAGCTGAATCTGATTATATATTGAGACTTAATATTAACAATGCTTATCTTTGCCAGACAGGTTTTTGGCTGTTTTCACACAGTGTAGGACTGTAATAGTGTTGTGTCCTCATAGCTGTGACAGCATTGAGTCCTGGGCATTTTGGCTCACAGCGTTACCATGTTGAATGCTGGAGACTTCTGACTGTGTCAGAGAACACTTTAAAACATCCTTAGCCACCCCCACCGCTACCCAGCACCACCATGCCTCACTACCCCTACCTCCCCACAAGTCCCCCTAGGATAAAAAAGGGCAACATCTGGCTGAGTTTATGAGGGAGAGAGAGAGAACTGGTCGACCATGAAAACCGAAAAAAAGGAAAAAAAAATCTTTCTCAGGCAGTGCAAGAAACTATTGTTGTAGATGCCATTAGTGGGGGGGCAACTTTAAACTTGTGAAAAATACTCGTCGTTGCACTCACATTTATCAGCAACCCCAGCATCAGTGCTCACGCTGCGGTCTCCCTGATGAAGCACGCACAGTTTGCACAGTTCTTGTGAAACCAATATTTTATTCAAACAACAGAAACAGGCTGATCACTGCAAACCACTGTGGAAGAAGTCAAGGGCGACTGCTGTTACCCCCAAACGTTCATATCATCACATGAAGACAGTGTAGCACAAAACCACACACACGCGCACGCACACACACACTACAAAAACTGTACATATTAGGTAACAACCAAATGAAAACACCACTATGCTGCTAAATTAAACTGCAATTGTACATTGTCATCACATCAGGTCAAGCTCCAGTACAGTGAAAAAAAGTATTAATGCAAGACACTTGATTATAATCAGATTAGTCACTCAGATTCACAGATCAGTAGACAGTAACATAATACACCACTCGTTGAAATCAGAACAATAAGTCACATGAATCTGTGATATTTAAAAAAGAAGAAGAAAAGTGGCACTCAAATAGTTTCAGCTGTAGAAAATCAAACAGAACATGAAAGTGGTTCATTAAACAATGACGGGGAGGCAAGGCGAACACAAGGAGAAATGTATGCAGACTTTTCTTATAATAAGTTGGCTGCTTTGAGGTCAGCTGTGTTTTCCTCCCAGTTAACTAAGGACCCTATTCTTGGAAAAGGAGGAAGCTAATCATCAAACATTTTGTGGTGATCTCTCTGCAGGAAATGGGAGATGGGCAAGGGTGGTTTTACAAAGCACTCAGTTGCAGTGTCATTTCAGTGATGTATCTCAGCAGATATCTCCTTTGGCACAATACATTGAGAAGGTCTCTGTGGATTATGGATTACAAGGTCCGTGTTGTCATATTTACACAAGTCTGATATTTAGCTGCAAACGTGAATACTTTTCGTGCTACCATAAAAGAGTCTAGAGCTGGCATGAGTTCCTCTGGCTCAGCTCGGCCGCACTCATAGTCAACAGTTGTTTGGGGGACGGTTGATGAGAAGCCAGGACTCTGTAGCACCACGGTACTGTAAAATAAATCCAGCTTCCAACTGAAGAAAGCTGGAGAAATGAAGGCAGTGGACCGCTTGCCACACTGATGCCAGATGTTCTGATGAGGTGCACACACAGTGTTCCCAGGTCTTCTGTGGGCCACTGCATACCAGTTGCTAGAATAACTCATTTCTGCCCATCTGAAAACTTCACCAGAATCCAAGTGCAATGGTGGGTGCTTGAGTGTGCATTTATATCTGTGTTTAATCAGGTCTGGTGGTCTCGATGGTGAAGGATATATGAGCCGGTGTATCTGTGTTCTTGTAGCTGATGCCTGGTATCTGATTCCACGAGCTGTGAGAAGAAACATTGAGAACAAAGTGAGTAAAACATGTAAAATGCAAAGAATACAACAAACAAAACAAACAAAAGCTAAACTCTCTGTGTCACATAGGTGTGTGAAAATGCATTTTCAAGTCGGTGACGTTAGGTTGTTTTTAATTTCTACGGTGATCTCCAAAGAGGTTACATCACGTTGCTGGACAAACAGACCGCAGACAATAGTCCAGTGTGGACATTTCGTGTTTTTTACGCTATAGCTTGACCATTTTCTTCCTGTAACTGTCTGGCAAGTCTCCAGAGCTCCTTAAGAATTCCCTAAATGCAGCTGGCAGCAACTCAAACATCAAGTGCTCATTAATAAAAAGAAAAAACCCCTATTGGAATGTGTCTGTTACTCAGGCCGCACAGCAGTCAGTAACAACTCACTTCTTTCCTGAGGGCTGTGAAACAATGATGTATGTCTGGTACGCTGGGGGCGCCTCATTGGCTGAGCAAACAGGCCCGAAAATAACCACCAATCACTGAAGACATTATCATCAGTCATCAGGGAGGCATAGTGAAGGAACTTCAAGACAAACTTAGACATATGCACAGGTAAATACATAAAGATCCCAAAACACTTAAGTTGCAATTAATGGTAATTAACTGTCGCATCCTGGGTTGGTGTATGCTGCGTATGAAGAGAAATGTCAAATTACAAGTAATTGTTCCAGATTTGCTGGGCAGCTCACACTTTTTCTGCCTCACTGTGATTGGCTGCTCAGCAAAAAAAAAAAAAGGACCATCCATTACAGGCAGAAGTAAATAAACAGGAATAGCAATTAAAGTGAAATCATTTGTTATGCAATGCAGGGTGTGTATGTGAGCATGTGTACACGTAGCTGTTCTTGGATGTAAGTTTTACCAAATAAATATGTGCATGTGTGTGTATGTGAGAATTTGCCTAGGTGGGTTCGAGGCCATTCTCAGGTTTCTTTGCACTTAAATTAATGATTTGGAGGCCCAAGAATCAACAAATATGGCCCCCGGCAGGGCATAACGGAGCGCACGACCTGCCCGTGGATGTGTTTGAAGACTGCTCCTCTTTCTTCTCTGTCAGCACCTCACTACCTCCAGACAACAGACGCATTCACTAAACAAACTCACATGCGACGCCTGCGTTCATGCTGTTAATGAGGAAGTGTGTTGCTATGTGGTCATGAATGTGTGTATGCTTATCGACCTGTGATTATTTAACATGTCAGCATGTTGTGACAGAGTGTTAAAATCATACGAAACTTTTTGTTCCTTATTTGAAGTGTTGCCTTTGTGGTCACGACTTCTTCATTTCTTTTTTTTGCAGCTTTATGAATGTGATAAAGCAAAGCATATTGTGTCAGACAGGACCACGCGTGGGATAATTGAGTGAGCTCAGATGGCTCTGACAGGGCGCTTAAAGCCTTTTGTGCCAAAAGGACAAAGTTTCTTTTTTTACAGCTAAATCCACCCAAAGAAAAGTCACCTGCGTGTTCACTGCATTTCACCTTAGTGAGGTAGTAACTGTCACCGAGTCTATAGTTGCTCTTTATATGCCCCTTAAATTACTTGTTCCAGCAGATGTTCTTCCATTGCTTGAATGATGTGTAACAGAAACAACTTGCAGATATTTCCTTATGCAGTAATGCAAAAAAAGGAAAAAAAGCAGGATGAGCTGAGAATTTGATGTTTGCCAGAAAGTGGCAAAGACATGTGCAGGAAGAGAAAATGGTTTTGTGTAACGGTCTGGCAAAATGAAAACGGTAAAAGTGTTGGAATGTGATAAACTGCAGAATAATATGCAAACACTGACCCGAATCTTCAAAGAGCAACTACTGATAACCAAACGTTAACAACTCATCCAACACATCCGATTCCCTGCCATCATTACTAGGAGGAAAAAATGAAAGTACTAATACTAAACATGAAATTGCTTTATAAAGGTCTCAAACTCCAAACAGCCATTCCTTGTCCCCATGTAACTTTCATCCCCACCCCTCCACTCCTGGCTTCCTTGACGATGGGTACGTGTGTGTAAATGATTAGTACCAAAATTAGCAACATCTGATGTTTATTTCAGGTTAAGGAGGTAAGTAAATAAATAAATGAATGAATGACTAAATACACCGCCTGTTTTTATAGAAACATTGTGTAGAAATGATTCAGGAGGCGGATATTCTGCTTTGTTATCTACTAGTCCGTCATGAGGACTGGATATGAATCCCAGAGTCTGAATGCAAGCGGCTGAACTCCTTCTTGTCTTTAAGTGCTACTTATATAAACTTGTTGTTAAATGGATCCTTGCAGAGGTTTGGACCACCAGTGTTAGAGTGCTGCTCTTTCACTTGGAATTACCCCTGTGGTTGGTGTCCTATCACTCCTGAGAAAAAAGAAACACACTAAATTCAATTACCAGTACAAAGACCCCCCCAGCTCAGTCTACAGAGAGGGGAGACATAAAGCAAGTCAGTTGGTTGTATGATGATGAAGCTATTTAGGGTGAAATACAAGCATAGTGGGTGGGGATTTTCTTCCTGTCTTAATAGTCATGAGGAAATCTGTAAATCCTGACATAGTATGTGACCATTCATGTCTTGAAACTGCTGCCAGGAAATCTCTTATCATATATCAGAGCCTTGCACTAGTGGTGACTAGATATGCTCCATGATGGTAAAAACAAACAAACAAAAAAGAAAGAAAGGTCCGATCCCAGGAAATGCTTAAGGTGCAAAAAGTGAAACTGTAAAGTGGGGGAGTCTGAAAGCACCAATCTGATGTCACACAATGCTGTGAACCAAAAGCACTAAAAAAGGAGGAAAAAATAAAGCAAACGATTGAGATCACATGGCCATCATCCTAGAACCGTAGCCTTTTCAAATGTGGTCAGGAAGAGAAAGTATCTCCTCTCAACAATTGCTTCAAGAGCTTGCTCCTTCTTCCCTCGACCCCCCCTTCCTTCTTTCTTTCTTTCTTTCTTTCTTTCTTTCTTTCTTTCTTTCTTTCTTTCTTTCTTTCTTTCTTTTCTCTGCCTGACTTTTACAACTTCCTCCTGGTTGGGCTGCAGCTCTAACCCAAACAAAACTCCATTTTTTAGTTATTGGCCCTCATGGCATGTAATGGAGAATCAAGCTAATTATCCCTACAGCTGTTTTCACTTGCTTTTTATGTAAGCAATACCTGGCTGATGCAGAGAGCAACAGTGAGGCCCTTCTTAGCGCTCCAGGCCTCCAGGCCGGCTGGAATTAGAGAGCAAAATGCCAGGTTTCCCTCCCCCGATACTGCCTGTGTGTACCCCTGAACCCATCTCCCAGCACACATCCCAGTCTAACTCAGCCAGACACAGTCCCCCACACATCCAAAGCTTCTGCGTCCACTCCCTATTACATCTCTCTCTCGCTTTGATGTTTAACAAAGCTGCTCTTCAACAGCTTAGATGGATCTGTGTTCATTTTCTTCCACTGATGGTCTCTGGCAATTAACGGAGGAGGAGAGCCAGGGTGTGGCTTGGGTTAAATTGGAACCATCTCCTGCTGTCACAGGACTGAGAGACAGGGTGAGTGCACAAAAAAAAGATGGAGGGAAAGAGAGACACAAGGGTAAATGCAGGGAGTGGGAGAGAGGGGGGTAAAGAGTAAAAGAAAACAATCCCTCACAGGCTAATTACATAATTTCCTTCATCTGAGCAAACACATGCTGGGTGAAAGCAAGTGTGAGCAAGCCCCACAGATGCCAGGCCAAGAGGTGCAGAGCAGACCCACTAACAGTCTCTAGCAATGGGCGGCTTGTGCCACAAAGGCGCTCGGCCAGATCTCAGAGGCGTCTGCGGAGTTTGTAGCTTTTGTGGGAGTCGTATCCACAACCTTAGTATCGATCCTCCCTTCCCCGGCAATCTCAGGGCAAAGTGACTCAGTGCAGATAAACAATTGCTGGTGTACTGTTTCCT
Organism: Maylandia zebra; assembly: GCF_041146795.1. Lineage (NCBI taxonomy): Eukaryota > Metazoa > Chordata > Actinopteri > Cichliformes > Cichlidae > Maylandia > Maylandia zebra. The sequence continues at coordinate 690,910 of NC_135186.1, read as the reverse complement.
TCATAACAGTCCATTCCTCACTGCAGCCAGAAATCTGTTCAGTACAAACACCACTAGGTGGAGTTGACTGTTGTTGAAAAAAATATATCTCATGTATCAAACTCATTAAAGTCCCATGGAGAGCCAGCGTGCATCTGTAAGTGAGTCGGACAGCGTGTATGCCTCACATGTGCTTTTTCTGAACTTTCCTCTTGCTCAAACACCGCTTCGCTTGCTTGCTCCGGCTGTTTGCGTCTTTTCAAATTGAGATCAGGTTGAAATAAGCACAGGCAAAGAGAGAGAAGGAGAACATAGTAGCAATTTCAAGACTTCTATCATTTCAGCAGAAATTACAGTTAAAACTATGCCAGCTCCAGAACGTAAAAGAGCAGTCCTCCCCTCCAACTCTCTCCCTCCCTTTATGTTTTTCTGTCTCTAATCCGGTAAGGAATGATGGAAGGCTCTGTGTGGAATGGTGGTGAGTTGGGTCCAGCCAAGGTGTGCCAGCGTACTAAAGATACGGGTAGAATCTGCAGGAGCTGTTCCTAATGCGAAGGTTGTTTTGACATATTCACACACAGACAAGTATGCAGGCATTCTTGCATTAAAAAGAGCAGCACATGCTGCAAAAGGGTTACCGGTGGGACTTGCTAACATATTCATCAATCATTTAAAAAGCCCTACAGTAAAAAAGAAACTATGTACATAAAACAGCGCATTATGTTCATGCAAGTTCAAAAAACAGGTTTGTGCAACAACAGTAAGAACTGGATGGGATTCTATCTCTCAGCTCCTAGTCTTTTTGATCTCTAACTAATCTCTGAGCTTTTCCCCTATGATTTATCCTCCTGCCCTCTCCTCTCTAAGCACAGTGTGAGTGGCAGTGTTTATGTTAGTGTGAGAAATGTGTGAGTTCTACTGTGGGCCAGCTGCATGGTTGTCAAACTCTGTGTATGCAACCCACTACTGTACCTGCTTTCATACTGAGGCTAGTGCGCGAAAGCTACTTCCGTCTCATAACAACACCTTGACCCGGAGCTTGACCTTGACATGGAGCAGAGGCGGGCCATCAGAACCAGGGCCTAAGAGGCCTGAACATGCCTGCATCTTGAAAGCAGCACAGGCCCAGCCAGGCAGGGGAGACGAGTGAAACCTGAGCCCACATTAAAGAATCTGCATCAGGTAGGAGATCAGGAGAGGCCTCCATGATCTCAGTGTTTGCAGGGGTCTGGGCCTCTGAAGCCCTATCTCACCTCCATCTGGAAAGAGAATCTGAGGGTAGCCTGATGGTCCGATAATAGGCCATGCCGACTGACACGGTAACAGCCTCTCACCCCCATTTGCAAAAAAACCAAAGTGGATGCAAGTCTAGTTGTAGTGCTCACTCATGCTGGTGTGAGAGGGAGGCAGAGAGCTTGGTGTGGGGGTCCGGGAAGGAGGAGGGTGGGATGGCGGTAGGTGCATGGTGGCATTGAGGTAAATTGAAAATGCATGCAGTTTACAGAGACAAGTCTAGAGTTTAATGGTTTGTTTCTTTTAGTCTTTGTAAAATGGAAGACACAGGTTGCTACGTAGCTAGAGCTGTATCAGTAACTATGCATGGCTGTGTGTGTGGAACAGAGGCTACTGGTGGTCCCACGTACCAGGTTTAAAACACGTGGGGCTTTTCAGGCACCGAGGCTGTGGGACGCTCTGCCGTTGTCTTTACGCTGACTCTACTGACTCCTTTAAAAAGCAGCTGAAGACATTTTTATACAAACGGGCTTTTAATTAATTTTAACTTGGACGGCTGATCTTATTGTGAAGCACTTTGTGATTTTTATCTGTGAAATGTGCTATATAAATACATTTTACTTACTTACTTACTTACAGTTGCATTTTTAGGTTCAACCCACTCAAATGCAACCAGAAAAAACACGTATGACTTTATGTGGTAATTATCGTATTTTATAAGGCAGGAGAGAGAAAGTGGGCTGGTGTCAAGACCTTTGCCTGCAAGATGGAAAAGAAGGAAGAGAAACAGTGAAAGCCCTGCTCTGCACATAAAGCAATAATAGTGTGCTATTTCCCTTCCATCATTATCACTTCATTTCCTTATTTGCATTTGTGATGACACACGGTACAGGAATAATGCTGCGTTTATTTACGTAGTTTTCTAGGGTGCTGCGAATGCTCCACCCTCCTCTTGATGTCTTCTCAAGATGACATCAACTCCACTGACCCATCAGTTTTCACTCCTGACCCAGCTAGTTGCTTCCTCTCTTTAACTGCCCATAGAGTCACTGTTTCTCCATATGTTCTTTATGGCCCACAGTTCAGTCCAGTTTCTGCTCTTAACTTGCCCTCACACCAGGTCGGACATGACAGAAGATGGTTGACCACACGAAATATTTTATACATCTTCACCAGGTGGAACATGCATGAATAATAAATGGCGGATTATCACTCTTCGTCTGTGACAAAGCAAAAAGGTTTTGAACATTTCCACCTAATTCTAAATTCTGTGTGTAGATGTGTGGCTGGACAGAGAGACAAAAGAAATGAGGGTTTGGATTTAAAATGGTTTGGTCAGATCTACTTAGGGTCACTGACATCAGCTCAATAAGTAAATATGATCCCTGAGATCACAATGTGCTCTTAGGGAATACCAGGCTTACCTTAATGGAGGGCTGCGTATCTGCACCTGCATGTAGATCTGGGTTTGTGTGTGTCTGTGTACATAAATCTGCAGCTGTGTGTGTGTGTGGAACAGTTGTGTAAACAAAATCCGATCATAATGTCTATTCAGAGCTGTTTGAGGTAGACAAGTTCACATGGATGTGATTTGTGTTGAACGAGTGTTAGAACCTTTTCGTCTGGTGATGAAAACTGCTCATTTTCCCCCCGTGTGGGCGAGCGCGTAACTGATTCTGTTTGGTGGTTCACTCTCTGTTTAATAGGCGTGTGCATTTTTCTCACAAACCACGGTTTTGCCTGCTTCACTCGTGAACATTCAAATGGAAAAAGTGCAAAAACCAGAGTGACAAAGTCGAGGCTAATGTCAAGTGGACTGAGTGCCTTTGTGCTAGCACAGCTGCATTGTAGTACTTAATACCAGGTTAAGTCCAGTCTCAGGAAGAACCAATCATGACTCTGTTTCTGAGGTCAGTATAGCCCCAGGACACTACAGACACATAGGATACATACTAGGGATAAACAAGGAGGCTTTCTCAAAGCTTGGTGGTCTGCTAGCAATCTCCACAGCGTGACCTCTGTGTCAGTGTGTGAAGGGAAAGAGTGAAGGTAATAAAAAATAAGATGATTTTTCAAGCTGCTAATTCTGTGCACATTTAATAATAATATAGTTTTGATAGAGATCATAATAACACATTAATCTCAATTTATACTACTTCCTATCTAGAATGATACCAGTATTAAATATGAATATCAGCAGGGGAGTGGTTTTAGTTTTAGTTGCGTTTGTGTGTATAGGTGCAGTTAGACTAAACGAAGGGGTCTCACAGCCAGAGAGGACACTTTGGAAAAAGGAGCAAAGTTTGATGGGAAAAAGGTGAGGGACACGGTTTTGGTCAGGAGTACTTTGCAGCCTGAGAGTGGAGTAAAAAGGTGGGGTAACTGCTAGTAAGACAGAGAGAGGGTGTCAGTGAAACAGACTATAGGGGCCCCTGGCAGGAGACCAGAAACAAACACATTAAGGTGATAAACAGTTATCTGAGCCAGTTATGCTTCCACAGACTCTTTGAACTATAAAATGCCTGCAAACCCCCGAAACACTTTTTAGGGGGTTTTACACTATGACTTAAAAAAACGCAGATAAAACTTTTTCAGCCATCTTGAACCTTTAACGACCTTTTGGAGCACTCTGTACGACGATGTGGGAGCCCTGCCAGGGAAACGTAAAGGGAGATACAGCAGATCATAAATAAGCATCGTAGAACGTGACAGGTTTGGCTCCGTGCATAGATAGAGAGTAAATAATCCTCATTTGTTCTGACATAACGACTCACAGTTTCATGATATTTACTGCTGAAAACACCCTGTACCCATTAAATAAGCGCTGATAGAGCCATCGACACTGACAGCGCTAACGTTTAGCCGTGCTGTGGGATTCATGCAACAGGTTATAATGCACTGGCTAGAAAATACTTATTTTTGTTTTATTAGCCAAGAAAGATATGGAGTGGAACTGGGACTGTAATGTATGTAAACCTGTTCTCATTCTCTCTATGAAACTCTGTGATGTGGAAATATTGATGCGCCGGCTATGTTAGGGACCACTTTTCATTTTGGCTCCTCCAACTCAGATAACCAAACTCATGACGTGATTTCCCAAAAATCTTATTGATATCGGGACCGAAAAATAAAAGTTGCTGATAGTTCACACTAAATGAAAAAAGTGATTTAGTAAAGTGTGTGCAGAGTTCCCATAACTCTTCAAATTCGCTGTGCGAAATGTCGGTAAATGCGGCTTTGTGTAGTTTTGTGTGTGTGTGAAGTCGGTCCATTTTGCCTGGGCTGTGCTGGGAATAGTATCGGCTTAAAGCTGAAAGAATTCGGGCCTCCCAAGCAAGGTCATGTGCTGATGTTTAGTAGGAGCTTTCTCAGGTCACAGACTGTGACTTTCAACCATCACTCACTTTACCCCACATCTTTGAGTAGTTCTGTTTAAATGGCATATCTGACATATCTCCGCCAGTCGGCTGTAATGACAGGTGACAGCTGTCTCACTCCACTTACCTTGTTAAAGGAAAAGTCAACCCAAATACTAGCTAGACTTTGACATTGGATAGTAGATTTGGTGTCCTGTGGCATAACTCAAGGTGGGGCAACTTGGAAAATATTTGTAACATAAACCTAGATGTCAGGATGAAAAAAGAAAAGAAAAGCAAAGCAAAAAAACAGAGATGTGAGTCGTTGGTTTTGGACTGCCTCTTGCTCTTTATTTCCCTTAGCCCTAAACACTTGGGGCTAAAAATATAAGTTGATATTAAAGCAGTTGGACACTCAAAACCTTGAAAGATAGGTTCCCATTCCCCCCCAGATTCCAAATACTCAAGTCCATATAAACACTGAAACAAATTTTGCAAACTAATCATGCATCCTGTTTTGTCTGGCTGATGTAAGTGATTCTACACCCCTCCCCATCTCGTGGTGAAGGGAATTCCAAATTTGGCTGAAGACAATATGAGGATTTAAAAGTCTAAGTTATAATAATGAAACAGGTATGTGCCATGCATCTGTAACTCAAAATTCACTCTCTGTTTATCCAGACACTGCTGGTAAGCTACTGTGAAGCGACAGTGAAAAGAGAGGACTGTGTACTTTATGCCAGCGGTCCCCAACCCCCGGGCCTCGGTCGTTTGGTACCGGGCTGCGAGAGTTGAGGCTCAGGTGTGAAATGTCTGGTTTTCAGGGTTTTTATCGGTTTTCAGCGTTATTTTGTTATCGTTTTTATCGTTAACTCGGTTTTCCTGGGTCTTTTCAGGTGTGTTTTTTCGGTACCGGTACTAGTTTTATTTTGTTGTATTTATCCGCGACACCTTAAAGGCCGGTCCATGAAAATAATGTCGGGCATAAACCGGTCCGTGGCGCAAAAAAGGTTGGAGACCGCTGCTTCATGCTATCTTAACCACTTCACCATTTGAAACTGCTCCTCATACTAGTTTTAATCCAAACTTCCAAATGAAATTCTGCACAGAACAAGGTCTGTGGATGTTGTCCCATCAGCAACCCCCTTGGACTGAAAAATGAAAGAAGCAAAAGAGCTCTGCAATAGACTCTTCCAGTGGGTACTTCGCCTTTCGCCCTATGACAGCTGGGATAAGCTCCAGTCTCCAAGCAACCCTGAATTGGATAAGCAGGAAAAATGGATTGATTGATGTTTAATATAAGCTCCTGAATATTTAAATGTATATCTACACTTTAAGAATGTGCATCTTGAGTAAGATGCAATAGCTATCTAGGATGACGTTTGCATGCTTACACATGCCAGCTGAGTTGTAAATGTGCCCAGTGGTGGTTAAGTAAACAGGCTTGCTCCCTGAGGTGCCCTGGTGCTGTATGTCTTGGCATCATTTCTGCTACATACTGTAAGGTCTGCATCATAATTCTGATTTCTACTCTTCTGCTCTAAGAGCAATTCTGTCACCATCTCTTTTACTTTCGTTATTTGGATCCTAGCCTCCATATTTAAGATTAACACAATAAATTAGCATGAGGTGCATTACAGATATGTTTGACTGCTATTACACATATGTGTAATGTTTCTGTTATGTGCACAGTGTTTTTCAGAGATAATTACATTGTGTCTCTCTCCACCTGGGCTCTGACACATGTTCAACAGCTCAGCCAGACACGCCTAAGCACCTGTGTGAAATAACACGCTAAAGTCAGACTCTCAGAGTCACTGAGAGAACGAGCGAGAGGGTGTGAAAGACTTAATGCTTCCCCTGTCTCTGTTGTTAGGCTTACAAAGAGTCATTTTCAAGTGCAATGTGTCATTTGTCACATTCATGAATGCTGTTTCTTCCTACAAGTGTGGGAACAGTGCTAGAGGACAATGAGCTGCATTCAAGCCCAGATTAATTCCACATCAGCTTCTTCACAGCTTGTCTTTAGGAACAGCTTCAGCGAAGGACTTTTTGACACTGGCTGAGAATCAGCTTTTTTTTACCCATCTCTGATTATTTTGACACTGAATGACACAGTTTGACTTTTGTTAAAAACCTTTGTTTCGAAGGCTTAGACACTTTTGAACTTTTCTCCAGTTAATTATAAAAAAAGATGAAACATCCTAGTTTATGTTGGTTCACACCATAGATATTGAATTCCTGGAGCTTTGCTGCACTACAGTACAGTATGATATGTCCCGTGACAATGAAAGTTGGCTGTATAAATAATAAACACAAAATGATATTTTGCTTTTTAGATATTGTTGCTTTTGGAGTCGGTTTAAACCTGATTGGCTGCAGGTTTTAACGTAGCTTAAGTTTTTTCTCTCTTGTACTTAGGAGGAGTAGAGTCTTAAAAATGCTGGAGGGTAAACTTTTGACACTGCACTAAATATTTCCCAGAAAATTCACTTCAGTTCAGCATTTATGTACACTTGTACACAAGTACAGTCATTGCATATGTAAAAAGCAGCAAATAACACAGACAGTTTAAGAGCTAGAGAACAAGAGAGAGACAGAGACAGAAACATGGCGTGACGTGTAAGAAAAGGGTGTAATAACAGTGGTTAAGGCTTGCTCTTTCATTGAGTAAATCTGGCCTGGGCTATTTCACACTGCAGGAATCTCCTGTTGACTACATCAAAGGCTCGCTCAGAGATGGGCTTGTAGAGAGCAGAAGGAACAGGTGACAGCTCCACACATAAAGGCATTTTACACATTCACATGCAAACCCTCTACTACCAACAACACGCTCACATATTTGAATGAACACACAGTAAGATCAAAAATGTAGTGAGTGACAGCTCCTTTTGTGTCCAGATGAGCCTGGGGGAAGTCTATTCGAAGAACCAGGAGAAGACCATAGATCTATCATCTGTGCTTCAAAAACCACTCAGAGACAGTCGATTCATACACTCAAATACACACTTCAGGTATGCAACAGGTATGACAAAGTACATTCAGACATTACAAGTATGAACGTGACATGTACCATATGAGTAAAACACTGATGAGACTAACACATGTACAGTGAACATCAAGCTACGAATGGTATAGGAAGCATGCAGATTTCAAGTGAAGCCTCGTGATAGATAGATCCAATATAGAGTGGCCCACATCCAGAGGGCTGAACATAAGGCTATGTCATCACGGGCCCTCTCCATACCTTCCATCACTTTTCACTCCCTCCTATAAACAGAAGGATGGGGGAATTCTGTAATTCCCCCACACCAGGACACACAAACACACTTGGAAGAAAAACACACAGTTGTGTGTGCACAGTTATACTCATTTACTTGCAGCAGAATCTAGGCACGCACACAAAAGCACACAGACATACACACAATAACATTTTCACAAAGAGAAATTAATCCCGGGTGGTCTCAGGAGCAACATTGTTTCCATTTGAGAAAGCTCTGGTTTTGAAATCACCCAATCCACTTAAAATCAGGTTCAAAATCTATTAGTATATACATATATATGTGTATATATATACACATGTGACCATTCAGTATTTTTATATGAGATAAAATAAAGGGAAATACGTGTGCATGGTACAGCACAGAGGCAGAGCATATGACTGCTGGTATTCGTCTCCCTTTTTCATTCAGTCCCCATCCATATCGCGCTGGGATGCTGAATGTTTAACATGGGAAAGTCCCACCTTAAACAGGCCATTATGGCCAATAGCTTTGACTGTTTTCATAGAATATGAGAAGATTACACAGCACTATGACGGCCAATTACGTCCTTCAGTAAAACATAGCTCTGTACCAACAACTCTCTAATGATGATGACTTAAACGTTTTCACCAATAGACCCCTTTCAGCTGCCCGGGCAATCACACACACACATACTGCACTGCTATAGTTAAGCGCGTTCACACACACACTTAGAGAGTCAAATTGAATCCTTGTGTTACGCATATAGAGCATCCCGCTACATCACAAAAGGCTGCTGTGTGCCAACTTTGCAATCAGATCAAGGATTGCTTGTGTTAGAGTTGTGAAGAAAAAGAAATACAGGCTAATATTGCTATATTGGCCAGTCTCCAGTATTCTCTTCTTCAGTTAGTCGCTGTAATGAATATCAAGTAGGTAGTGCAGTCCCAGAATGGCTAGCATCCTATCTAAAGCTAGAACAAGGTTTCTGTGCTCTCTCTTCTGAACGTGTCGTGAAACATGTAAAAGCTTTGGTGGAGCTTGTTTCTTTAAGCACTGCAGGGGTCAAAAATATAAGCCGCTCGTGTCATGCAAGCTCAACAAAAAGCTTTATTTTTGTATCATTCTGTAGCTAAGCTATAAAGTCTCAAGCACATACCAAAAAACCTATACATGCATTTTTCTCCTTGTTGCGCTACTATAACGCTCTCTTTACTGGTCAATGTATAAAGGCCATGGTGAACTAATGTTGCTGCCAGAGGGATAAAAAGAATGAATTTTTCAAATCCCTGTTTTGGCTACCACATAGTAACATAATTGACAGCAAATTTAAACTTCCAGTTTATAAGGTCCTACATAGCCCTGCTGTTCCATAATACCTGTCTGACTTCACTTAGTATGAAGTGCTAAGTGTTCTGGCTCCGTTCTTCTGAGACTAACAGTTCTGAGAGTCAAAGCAAACGCTGCTGGAGCAGGACTCAGCTTTTTTGGCTCCAGCTGCTGGAATACCTTGCCAGATGTATTAGATGTTTTCCAACCTTACCTGTGTTTGAAAAAAACTCTTTTTCCCATCAAATCACACCGATCTACTTAAATGACACATACTGTGTCTGCACAGGTATCTGCTGTAGTCTTGTGTTGTTTTATTTGAATCTACTCAGGAATGAAGTTTGCTGTGCTTTGTTCTTGAAGTGTGAACTTTCCTCGCACATCTTCTCAACATCCTTTCTCCATCACCGTACCCACTCAAACCTATGTCACCTCTGACCCCGGTCCAATTCACTACTGTCATTATGCAATTAACACCAATTAAGTCATTTGGCTGTAAGAATGTGTGTGTGTGTGTGTGTGTGTGTGTGTGTGTGTGTGTGTGTGTGTGTGTGTATCTGCATCTATGTGCATGCTTGTGTGCATAAGTGTGTTAAGTATGTGAATGTGTATGTGCACATGATAGGGCAATTAGAGCAGCACAAGGGAGCCTTTTGGAAGCGGAGAGCACTGCAATCAACCAATCAGCCTTCAGATGGCTTTGACATGAAAAGAGAGCATGGCCTCTGCTAACCCTGGGGGTCAGCCCCAATTTACTCTATTTACCCACTCAGGAATGACTCTCTGTGTGTGAAGGAGACACAGACAGGGCGGGAGAGGGAATGATGAATAGGTATGGAAACGTCTAAGTGACTAGAAGCAAGATAGAAAGGGGGAGAAAGGAAGAGAGGGGAGCAGTAGAAGGATGAGAAGCCCGGGGGTTGTTGTGCAGGTGAATTTTAAGAGAGTGGGAGGGTGTTTGAGGTGTGGTGGTTGAGTGGAGTGAAGGGGATGCGGGGAGAGGCCTTCGGTGTTTGCAGAGCTAAAAGGCCAGCAGTTGGAGGCTATTTGCTAACAATTTCCCCTTGGAAAGTGGCTCCACACACATGCACACACACACGCACATGCACACACACACGCACACACACAAACACACTTTTTAAAGACCACATATGAGGAGTGACAACTTTACACCCAACTGTCGCTATAAAACAGCAAGGTGGTCCATGAAGACAGTAAAAAACCTTTCTGAGAATCAAATGACAAAAGTACTAATTACACATGAACAGACTGTTGGATTGTTGAAGCAATTCTTTTACGTGACTCTGTATAATTTTGGAAACTGTTCTCCAGCAATAGAGTGAACTGCCAGCAGATTGTGCTGACCCCCCCCCCGACAAATGTGGGAGGGAAACTCAAAGTCGGATTTATTAATGTTACCAAGATTGTTAATGACAGTAACAATCACTGTAACTGCATTGTCATATAAGTTTAGGTCTTTGAAAAGTACAGAGATGTAGTGTAATATCTTCCATGGCTGTACTTTGATTTAAATGAATGGACACGGGTATCGGCTGCTCAGGTACGAGCAAACTGTAGCGTAGTTTTGCCCTAAAGGGTCGTTGGAATATGGTAGTCGTCCAATTTTGGGGATAAAACACACACAAGCTTCTGTGTGTGTTTTCACATGGAAAAAAGTTTGCATTGATTTGATAATTACAGTGTTGTGTTTATTGTGTTTACACCCACACAGATAAACACACAACTAACTAACCCACCGATCACTCACACAGCTGTGAGGTCTAATGCCAAATCTGAGCTGCAGGGCAGTGAGTAAAGTGCAGGAGCACCAGACAGCCCTTCATCACAGCAAACAGCCTCCTGCACAGCAAAATCTCCAGTGTTAAATTAACACTGGAGAGTGTCTATATGGGTCCACACCTCTGAGTGTTAAATACAACACTGTTGAGTGTTAAATTAACACTTTTGACAGTGTTATATGTTTAAAAGTAACCTAGTCAGTTTTGAAGATTAACAATGGCTAACACTGAGCAGTGCTGATTTTCTAACACTGGAAAATAACTCAAAATGTTAGAAATATTCCAGTGTTAGAAAATCAGCACTGCTCAGTGTTAGCCATTGTTAATCTTCAAAACTGACTAGGTTACTTTTAAACATATAACACTGTCAAAAGTGTTAATTTAACACTCAACAGTGTTGTATTTAACACTCAGAGGTGTGGACCCATATAGACACTCTCCAGTGTTAATTTAACACTGGAGATTTTGCTGTGTGGCTACAAACTGAGGGAGGGCAGAAAAACCAGAAGCAGACAGAGAAACCTAAAGAGAAGAGAAGTAAACACAGATGCACGATCTCTCAGTGCTCCTGCTGAACAATATCACATATCTGACGGCACGCACGCAGGTTATTCTATATCTAGAGTATGTGTATCTGTATGTAGGTGTGTGAGTGTATACGTATCGGAGAAAAACTGTCCTGCTCCAGGGCTCTCAGATGTGGACTGTAATCAGGAACACATGACTCTGCTACAGGAAGTCCTCCAGCGAAGGACAGGAAGCAGGAATACAGGGACCACATCATTAGTCTCGCTAGTCTCAAAGCCCACAGCCAATAGGAGCCTTGGACATGGAGGGCATGGGCGTAGTTGCTGGTGTGTGCACAATTATGTACATGTTCTATATGTTTCTATTTGTGTGAGCGGTGCCTGCAGGCTGGTATTAATGACTTATTTGTTTACTGAGTATAATGAGTCCAGGTTGTGCGTGTTTAGTAGAGTCAGAGCAGAACTGTGGCGAGGTTGGGCATGCCGCCAAAATACCGGCATTAAATAAGTACTACCCACACACGTGCATGCGCACACACAGGCACACACAGGCACACACAGGCACACACAGGCACACAGTTGCTACAGACAAATGAGAAACAAATGGTTCCTTTGTACGGTCTATACCTTGTCTCCAGGTCTCTCGGCCTCACGATGGCAGAGTGAAAATGCAGTTTCAAAAATGGTTCGCCCAAGTACCCACTACCACACATACGCACACTCACAAGCACACACACCCCTCAAACCCCCAGCAACAGCCCTGCTGCCACATTCTCACCGCCCCTTCCTCCTCTGCTCTGCATCCCATCAGGACTAAAGAGACTAATTTCTGTCGATGGCTTACAGGTGGCCAGTGCAAGGTGAACCACATCCACTCTGCTGGCTGACACACACACACACAAACACACACCAATGCAAAATTCATGCCTTTAAAACCAACCCTTTTATAAACCCAATGCCAAACATCAAAGAGAGAAACACACCTTAACACACCTCAAAGGCACCGGAGACACAGTCATGCATGTGTTCAAACACACACGCACACTTACTCATGCACACACACACATCCAAACACATGCACACTCGTAAACTTTAAAGCATGAAGAATTGGTGTAAGGGTCAAGCCTGCGCCTGGTGCTATCTCATGTTTCTAAACAGAGAAAAATCTTTTCAGTGCTTTAAGAATCGTAGAACTATTAGAAGCATTTACGTTCCAGTCTCTAAAAACAACCGCTGGAAAAAAGTTATCGACATCTCAAAACGAAGCTATGAATCTTATCTTTTATCCTGAAGAGTTGCCATTTGGAAATTGTACAGCTGTCAGCAGCTATCCACAGAGTATGGGCTGAAAGTTACAAATGACAGCAATATTATGTGGAATGAGGTTCGCCGCAGGTCTAACGTTAATGTAATTTAGCCTTTAGAATTCGTTCTGAAATTTCATCACAATTTAGCAAGTCGCCTTCAATATTTGCATGCCACTTCAGCCAGACATATTCACATGTGCGCATTATTTTAATGCTGTATCTTTCTGTTCTTTTTCTTTGACATTCAGTGCCTTTCATACAAGTTTCACATTCTCGGATATCCATCTGTATCTCAGTCATCTCTCAGTCAAGGTTAAGAAGTGTGCTGCCAAATTACGAGACAGGGCTGAGAGACTGCGCTCGGACTTTTTCTTACTTGCAGAGAGCAGAGGTGTGCGTGTGTTCTGAGTGCGTGTGTGCACTTCTACACATGTAGATTGGATTGCAGCTCTTTGAAGCCATGCCCTTGCCTTCATTAAACACAGTCCTAGAACCTGGAACAGCTTTCTGGGAACGTGTCAATAGCTCACACGCGCAAAGAAATACACATACGGCAGTGCCAGTAAAAAATGACCAGCTCCCTTTGAAGTCTGTGTCACTGTGCAAACTGATAAGATGAAAGGTGATCATCCTCTTCAAAACGTTCTGCCTTAAAGTGCAAACTGTGCCAACAAGCCTGTACCTAAGCCAGGGAGCCTCGACATGTGCCAAGCCAACTGCTACATGCCACACTTATCAGCCGCTATCTGATTGGACAGCAGTCGTAAGGTCCCACTTGAAAAATATAGATTAAAAATGGACAAGATCTTCTGACAAGAAAAGGGTGTTTGAAGTCCTTTGGTACAAATGATTCCAGGCAGACAGTTAAATGCTGCGAGAACGTAAGATGGAATTATTTAGGAAAGATATAATTTCTGTGTTTATGTGTGTGTGTGTGCATGCGGTAAAGACATGTTTATTTATTTTAGATTTTTTATTATTTCTCATATAACTGTTCTGCCAGAGTAAAACACACTTGTGCAGATATGCGTACAGGACACCAAAGCATTTTTAAAGTTATGAGAATCAGAAATTAGAACACTTTGAACAACACACAGTGAAAGCAGAATATAGATACTGAACACGGTAAAAACTAATTTGCAGTGCAAAACCAACCACAAGAGAAGTTAGCTCGTTTTTTAAAAACATTTTTATTGTTTCTGCTGTTTGCCAACAGTTTGGGATGAGTTTGAAAACTGGGCCACAGGCTAACACCAAACTGGACGGGATTCAACCTGAGCTGAGCATCTGTCCAACAACTATACCTCACAACCTTTAGCCAGGCTTAGGCAAAGCACAATATCCTAACAGTAAAGAAAGTAAATGTGGGTTAAAGAACAGACAAAAGATTCCGGCAATAAAAATGAGACGTGGGAGGGGAAAAAGGAAATATAGAGTGAAAGTAATCCTGGGTCCCCTCCTGTAGAGGCCTGCTCACACGCATTTAAACTGGGGCTTATCCCAGCACTTTGATACGCCTCTCTATAATTACCTGTGTACATTTCTGTGTGAATGTTTAGAGGGTATGTGCGTATGTGTCTGTGTAAATGTGCAATGTTGTCTTGTCTGTCAATCTGGGTCATTATGCTTAATCCCAAGAATGACACTCTCAATCCTCTCTGTCAAGCCGGGCCTTTGCAGCAGCACTCAAGCGAGGAGCGGGGTTTAGCACTTGTTCACTCTCTCCACGCACACACAGACATACACACTTACTCGTCAGGTAACACCAAAGCAGGTCGCAAAGACAAGAAAGCATTTTTGCTTGGCAAGAAAAGCAAACAACTATCCCACATCTGTATATGTGCGTAAGAATGTGAGGGAGAAAGGGGAGAAGGAGAGACAGCAAGAGGCAGAGACAGGCGCACACACACACATGCACACACACACGCACACGCACACATACACACATACACACACGCGCACACGCACGCGCGCGCACACACACGCACACACACAAACATGCACTTTAGACATAAAGAAAAAGGAAATCAAGCAACACTTGCTGTGTTTGGATATTTAAACTGACACAAAGAGATGATAAAAATGAAAGCGGCTCATTCTGATCACTGAACAGCAACTCTAAACTCTATTTAAACTCTATTTAAACTCACAGAAATATCTACAGCTATTCATTCTTCCTTTGACTCCCCTGTTTTTCTTCTCATCTCTCCCCTCTTTTCCCCTCTCCTCATTCTTCTTTCCACCAAAAGGGAATCCGAGAAATGTCCACAAAACATCTTTCACCAGTTGTTAATACTGTTTCTGCTTTGCCATGATAAAGTCACGGTATGTTGCCTCATTCCACCCACCCACACAGAGACACACACACAGACACACACAACAAAAGCAGACCTCATGCATGCAGGCATCCAAACATCGACTCACTTATTTTGTAGCATAAGGCTCAGCACACACAAATGGACCTGAGCCCATCCGAACTGAAATTTTAGATTCTTTACTAATTGCTGCTTTACACAGTACACACAACAGCGAGCCTGCACTATTTCCCTCTGACATCAGAGCATCACATGATAATGCGTGAGTGTATAAAGTGGCAGGATAGTGAGCCAGAGCTGACACAACAACTGACATCACTGATAAAAGCTCTGGCTTATGATCCCAGGGTGGGTGTAGGCAGGTTTGTGTGTGTGTGTGTGTGTGTGTGTGTGTGTGTGTGTGTGTGTGTGCGCGCGCGCGCGCGTGTGTAGAATGGACTCACCAACTGGCAGTTACAGCTCAGATCTGGCAACCCCTCAGCTCATCTGGTAATTACTGGCACTTGCTGACCCTTGCTACTGAGGGGAAATAATCTCCAGTAAATGGTTTGTGTATGTGTTCCTCCTCCACTACTTCTACATGATCACTGAACAGCGTCTATCAGTATAATGATTACAGACAGCAGTGTGTTTAACGTTGTCTCCTGCAATTGACTGAAACCGTAACAACTCAAGTTTCTTTGTCTGCATATGTATATTCTCACATATGTAAATATTTGCTGTGTGTTTTGTCTTTTGGTCAATTGTGCTTGGTTTTGCTCAAGCCGATGGAAAAGCATTAACTAATCAAACTGTTTATCAATGGGAAAGTATAATTTCAAGGACACTCCGTCCTAAAAAATAGAATAGAATAGAATAGCTCCTTATTATCATTGTACATGTACAAAATTATGGATTATAGATTAGTAGGCAAAATGTTAGCTTATAACCGGCTTTTGTTGGTGTCATCATTGTCAGCTGTCTAGAGACGGGAGTGTCTAATCTGTTGACAACAAGGAACTCCAACAATATTGGGAATGAATAAGCATGCTTATGCACACGTTTGTGTGTTAGAGCCCTGACTTCAGGTTATGAGATGAGGCTTGAGGTGAAGAGGAATGAGGCACGAGAGAGGAGACTGAGCCGTGGTGGAGGAGCAGAAAGACATGATAAAAATGGACATGACAAATGTTAAATGGTCATATATAGCTAAAGAGGTATGTTTTATTTTTAAATTAGAAGTAATAATAAACATAAAATGCAGATAGGTGGACTGACAGTGTACATCTTACCCACTGTATTCAAGATAGTGGGGCAACATTTCACAAATCCTCATCTTATGCATAGTTAATTGATTCATTCTAAGTTTATAAGAATGCATTAAATTCTTGGGAGACATAACTACGTACTAATTAATGTATATTTATGAGAACAGCATTATTTTTCTTCTATTAAATAACCTCAAAGAATTACTTACTAAAACAAGAGGCTTAAGTATTAAGTAAAGAAATCCTAAGATTTCTCTTATACACAAATCACAAAACCTGTGTTATAATTAAGGTGTTATTATTATTATTATTTATTATTATTTAAAAAAGTCTAGTTTTCTTTATACAAGCATTTCTGAATCTGTGGCACTGAGAAAATGAAAAATCTTTGTCAGTGGAGTGAACATTTATGACATTTCTTTCCACAGAGCAGAAGACATGTTGCTCCAAACCCATTTTGAAAAGCTGGGATGTTTACCACTGTGATCCTTTTCAGAAACTGCGCTTTAAAACCTAGAAGCTGTGGTCCTTTTCATTTTACATTAAACTGCAGGTAGGCAGCACCATCATCCAGGCGCTTAAGGAAACCATGCAGTTGTATCAAGTGCTGGATGTGATGTAGCGCTGCTTTCTAAAATGAGCGATCACTGCAAAATAAGCAGAAATAGCTTTAAAGTGTGGCTAGCTTTATTCATATTAAAAAAGGGGTTTGGTAATACTAGTTTGTGTACGTAGGGAGGAATGTACGTAGGCCATCTGTTCAGAACCTTTTAGCTAGCAATGTTGATTTTCCTTTTCATTTCTTTCTTTTTGAAATAAAACAGTGGGATTTTGATGAAACCACAACCAACTGTGACTGAGGAGATAATGTTACTGTTTGTGGGACTCGTTGAAAAGTCCCAGAAAACATTTATATAAAAAATTGTTGTCAGATTAAGTAACGTTAACCTGATTTTACCTAATTCTCATCTCCTGCACGCTAAGCATATCCCCAGCAAACCGCCAAAGTCTGCTTTCTGGTCAAAACAGGTCACAACGCCACTGCAAAAACTGGACCGCTGACAGATCGCAGTTAATGCTGTCTGCATGTGCAGCAAAGGTCTAGTCAGATCGTTTCTTGGAATTAAGAAATTAAATGCATGTGTTTTGTTTTTGAGAAAATAAACACTTTTAAGCAATTTATGTACAAACCAATTCTCTTTGATTTGTTTCCTGGTGAACTTATTACATCTTTCAAAACACTTTCATCCCATCGTAGATCCGGGGATGGAGCTGGTGCGGTGTGAACACAATTAGCTCAATATGATAAGAAAGGGGCTTGAAAGTTTGAGTTTCCATTCATTCTTTCTCTTGTTATTTTGTTTTTTGTTATAATCAATTAAGAAACAGTAGAAAACAATCCTTGAACACGAACTTTCTCTTGTTTGAAGTTTGACAAGGACGTCCAGAAAGTGTTTCACAGCTAAATTGAAATGGTGTTGTTGAAAGGCACCAGCTTAACTGTCATTTTGGAGCTATTTTTCAAACAGGACATGAAGAAAAGACTGACAGCTGATGGTTATTCGCTGCAGAGATATTTGGTGGGTGCGCCACTCCACTCAGTGCTGCACTCAGGGCAAAGCACAGAAGTAGGAGAAGCGATTTAGCTTTGACAAGTTATCCCCATCCTACAAGTTGACAGTACTCCTGCCTTTAACTGTTACATGTGAAAACCTGGGTGCCTAAATCAGTGATTCTGAGATTGCCATTGGTGAAGTCTCAACATGAAAATGCCAAGCATGTTGTTGCCTTGTTTTCTTTGTGATATCTTCCAGGGTATAAAAAAGCACACTGACATGCTTAAAAAGGTTTAAACAGCCAACGTTGTTCCAATTGCCAATTAAACAGGACGAAAGAAATAAGACTGGAGCAACGGAAGCTGGAAGAACAGAAACAGAAAGGCATTCATTTGTGGATGGCTCGTTTCCAAGTTCAAATAGACGGGCTTGTCTTTTTGTATGAATGTGTCAAATGAAAAGGAATTATTCCTTTGAACATGAGCAGAAACACCCACAGATACACACACACATATATGGCGTACAACAACGTACACACAAACAAATTATGGCTAAGCCTAGTTATTACCTAAGCACACTGGGTTAGCCTGAATGGAATGCCTGCTGTGAAACACACCACTTCCAGACACAAAGACTGGCATTACAGGGGAAAACATGCACACGCACACAGCTCTGACATGCACGCACTTTACACAGAGAAATAACGATGTAATTAGAAGGCAAACAATGCAAGCAATGCAAACACATGTTTGTATCTTGCTTTCAGTTCTTTTGCATTGCAATGCAGAAGGTTCTGCTGGGCCGTTGTTTTCAGTCCTGCTAAACACATGGTATCTTTTTAAATCAGCGGGTGGTTAAAGCTGGCCAAGGGTGAACATATTCATATGTTTTTGTATAGTTTGTGTGTGGGTGTGTGATAACTTAGACAGTTGGGGAGCAACATTAATATAAAACAATAAATATTAAAATTACTGTCTTAAGTGAATGCTTGGATTTTATTTCCAATTATGCTTTTGTTTTGCATAACCCAAACATAGTGCATCTGCATGTGTGTGTGTGTGTACACATGTTGTTAATGCCAGTAGAGAAGCTTTGTGATTAGAATGAGGAGCTATGATATACAGCTAAGAGTGTGCGGTGTCACATTTGAATGCAACTAATCAAAATAACTTCAAACTCAGGCTTCATAATCAGCCAAAATCCTTCTAATGAAAGGATTCTCAAACATAATGTAGATCATTTCTTTGACTTCTGTGATTCACCTGCTGCTCTTTGTTGAATAGTTGGCCTGCACAGGCATCGCTCATTGAGACAAAACCAGAAAGAGAAGAAGAGAGAAACAGAGAGCTAGAGGGGGGGTTACAGAGAAAGAATGTGTCTGAGAGAGGAAGGCTGAGAAATTAAATTGAGATGCAGAAAAGAAAGACAGATTGCACCCATTCTGGCATGCCATCTTTACGATCTGTCTGTGAGAAAGCTAGTGAAATTGAACTCAGGTGTGGTGTGATGCCGAAAAAGCCATTTTCCCATTAGGTCCATGGAATCTCACATAAACAAATTACAAAAATACTTTCTCTATAAAAGAAAGGGTGAGCTTTCTGTAACTGTGCAGTGAAATCTGAGCAGGGCTTTGTTTATGTGTGTGACAGAGTGTTTACATTGTCCTCTGCTCCCATCCCTTCAGACGGGGAGAGCACCAGGCCTCCAACAGCTCTGTTTCTGTCACACTACCTGTCTGTTTGTGGGTTTTTTGTTATGGAGAACATGTGCTGGTTCTTTATGTGTGTGTGTGTGTGTGTGTGTGTGTGTGTGTGTGTGTGTGTGTGTGTGTGTGTGTGTGCGTAACTGCGAAATGCCAATTCACTGTCCTCATTACAACTAGCTTAACCGCTCAAGAGTGATGAGTTCAAGGATGGAGGGAAAGGTTGGAAGCCAAGAAAGAGGGAAAAAACCCAATGATTGATGGTCATGATCTTACACTACTGACTGCACATGGTTGTGACTCGTTTGAGTAACGTCACACACTCCTTACAAACATCACAGGCTGTTCTTTGTCCTTTAGGTAACCTGTAATTTATCCAGTAAGGAACACCTTGCCACATATCACCAAGCATACCTGTTAGCTGACTAAAGCCACAGTCGCACCAAAAACAATTGCCAAACATTTCAATTACTTCCTCTTGCGGTCGATCCCACCTCAGCAAACAGCCACAGCAGCAAAACAAGTCTAGTTAACATCCATCTATCTTCAGAGTATTTATTTTGGCCTTTCTGTGTTTCCATAGCTGCTTGGTGAGTGTAAACTAGCGGCATCTGCATGCCTTGTAGCGAGCACAAGTACAGAGTGAATAAAATGTTTGATATGGATCATTTTAAGCGTCTGGTATGCTAATGTTAGCTGGCTAGCTGACACACTATTTCCTGTCCCACCTGCTGTTCACTACAGCAAGCGAGTAAATTTTGCATGGCCAGTTTTGATCTGGCTTTTGAATGCTCGCACTCAGCAGTAATACTAGAGCTCTAGCAGAAGCCTCCCCAGCCAGCTTCTCCCAGCAAGGGTGGGGATTGAGTCCAGGAGCTTTCAAGGTTACTCATATAAGGGGACAAGTGCAACATATAAATGTGTCCAAATCAACCTAAACATTAGTTCGATCAAATGGTCCAACTTCAGCAACCTAACCTGATCCATAATCCCAACACCTAGAGAGAGTAAAGAACAGAATGTGATGCTGATCTAAGATCAGCAATAGGAGGACCACCCACCAGTGAAGCTAATCCCATGGCTGCAGAGTTGAAGCCTTGCTGCAGGTCACTCCAGGAGAGGATATTAGAGTAAAGCATAGGTGCAATAGTACCTATTGATGATGGTTTTATATTTTATCCTGCCACGCTCTACTGTGCTTGGATTGAGAAAGAATGACTACAAAAATCTCTCTGCCTCTATCAAACTGCTAGAGTACAGTTCATATTTAGCATTACAGTCTGGTGATATAAGTGGTTTTTAAAAAGTGGGCTGACTGTCTATTTTAGGTCTTCTCACGTCACCAAAGTATAGTATCACTAAAATAGCAGTCCTCTTTTTTCATCCACGCACCCAATCCAGGGTCCTTTTTTTTCATTTTTTGGGGCGATCGTGGCTCAAGAGTTGGGAGTTTGTCTTGTAATCGGAAGGTTGCCGGTTTGAGCCCCGGCTTGGACAGTCTCGGTTGTTGTGTCCTTGGGCAAGACACTTCACCCGTTGCCTACCGGTGGTGGCAACGGGTGGGCCGCACTGACAGAGGCGCCAGTGTCCGGCAGCCTCGCCTCTGTCAGTGCGGCCCAGGGTGGCTGTGGCTACAATGTAGCTGCCATCAGCAGTGTGTGAATGTGTGCGTGACTGGGTGGATGACTGGTTGCGTAAAGCGCTTTGGGGTCCTTAGGGACTAGTAAAGCGCTATACAAATACAGACCATTTACCATTTTTCATGAAATCAATCAAATTAAACCATCGGGCCTGAAAAGTCAAAGACTCACACAGATCTGAAGCTGTTGACATTCTTCTCAACTCTCTGTGTATATTGTGAAAGAAAAACACACATTTTCACACAAAGGTGAATCAAGAGCCCACTGCTGGTTCTGTTTTAGCCAGTCAAACACATTCACATCAAACACTCAGCTGGCGGCAATCTACGAGATATAGAGGAGTAGAAAGAAAAGAGCACAGCGAACAGAAGAGGAGGAGACGGAGATGCACTGATTCAAAGCAACCCTCAAAATGGAAGCCTTGGGACAAACAACCAATCAGAAAAGGATTGCTGTCTAGTCCAATCAGAATGCATTCCAGTGAGAATCCACTCCAGACCTAACCAACAAACCCTGGAGGTAAGCGCAGAAACAAAAGTCACACACAATGTGACCTAGATACAAAGCACAGCATCTTAACTAAGGGCCTGACCACGTCTAGCCTCACCGTTCCTAAAACTGAGGGAGTCTGTGTTCAATCTACCCTGAGTACTAACAGTACCACATATATGTGAGTTTGTGCCTGTAGGTAGAGGGGACTGTTTGTGTGTGTGTGTGCACACATGACTCAAATGAGGTGGGTGTCTAGGCTTAGACCCTTGTTTCAGAGATGAAAGCAATGAGGATGGTGGCAAGGCAAATGGACGCATGAGTGTTCGCACTGCTGCATGCGCTGCATGTGCATGGCAATTGGTAAGCAGAGACATCTCCATAGGTCTGGAGTAATAAGAGGACAACATGCTAAACAACAACGCATGAAGGCATTTGAGTATGTATGAGTCCACAGGCACACAAACCAGTTTGTGCTTTCCCCTTACGCTTCAACTGTGTGTGTGTGCGCGCATGGAGTTGTGTCTCAGCCAGAGTGTGTACAGGATTGCATGAGAGTGTGTGGTTGTATAGATCCCTTCTTGGCAGTGGCAGTGTAAACTGAGGAGGGTCTTACATGGGCTTTAATCCTGTGCTGAATGTCATCGTACAAGTGTGGCTTTTCCACAGGGCCAGATAAGAGAGAGGGAACCAGAGGGAGAGTAAGTTCAGTTGCACATGTGTAAGTTATATGTACGTGTGCATGTGGGTGTAAGTGCGTACATGTATGGGAAAGACACCCATGAAAGGATCCTGACCCACTGGTTGGATGTCAAGGATAATAGCAGTGACATACAGTAAGCTGTGAGGGACACAGAGAGCATTAATCTGCTTGTCTGAGCCGATCTAGTGACAGAGAAAGCGTCCACTCTGACATCCAACTCTAGGGTTTCACTGAAAAACATAACCTGGTTGAAAACACACTACACAGCCCAACAAGCTGATCTGTGTTGGACTAACTTGCATCTGAGCCAGGAGTTTATACACGTTTTTTCATTGTGGGGCTCAAATGAGAAGTTTATTCTGTAGCCCTAAGACTCAGGGGCTTTCTTTCTGCTCCCCGTGTCACATAGGTACCCTGCAGCAAGAGACCCGCGAGCCATTCTGGGATTTGAAGCTTAAGATCAACAAACATTATGCAGAGTTGAAAAGGTCGCTGACATAAAGTGTCAGTGCCTCTTTTTTCATGCAAAATAATTAATTATCATTAAAAATGCTGCAGTGTTACAAACATCAACACAGCTCATCTATTTAATAAATGAGGACAATGTTCGGGAAAATGTTTTCAGCTAGTGTGAGAAATAAAATGCAGCCTGCAGCTATAGACGGCCTAATTAGTGGTCAGCCCTAATGTTGAGTGGCAGTGCAAAGGTTGTTATTACAGTAGTTCAGTGATAGCCCAAGATATGAAGCCTGACTTTCAGTGAGAGGAAACAGGTAAATTCCTGTTAGTTTTCCTCTTCAATTCTACAAGGGGTGTCTGATAGCAGCTCTGGCACGTCTACAACAGGGAAAGAAAATAGTGAAATTCCTTCTTCTATTACTTATTAAAATACATTTAGTGTTTTTTCTCAGCCACGTGGTTTCCATGGGTGTCAATCTTGATCATAACTGTTTGCTTTCTATTAGGCAATTTAAATGTATCTATTTCTGCATACATGCGTGTGCAAGATCTTGCAGCAGTACTTGAGCTGAGGTATCCAACGTGCTATGTTTCAGGGTGTTACATCCTTAAGTAGCCATATATAGTAAAGTCAGCAGGTGTGAATCCCCCTATTTTGTGGCAACCCCCCACCACATGCTGCCTCTGAATATAGCCCTCTGCCTCGGAGCAGCAGCCACATCTATGATTGGCAGCCTAGGGCTGGGTCTATATGTTAAAAACACAGTTTGGGAAACAGAGGCCTTACCCTAGACCTGAGGCTCTGTGGTATTTTTAGAGCTTTTAGTGTGGCTGCATGTGTCTTTGTGTGTCTGTTAAAGACAGGGAACTCAGGAGAGCATAGGAAGTCTGAAGAAAATAACTGGTTTAAAAGGAAAAGAGTGTGATTCCCATTTTTTTCTGTTTGCAAATCCCAGTGCCTCCCCTCTATCAGTGCTTCTTTGTGCACGTTCACACTTTCTCTTTGGGGTGTAATCCAGCTTGAACACAGGATCTCACCTTTGAGGTACCTTATGCACAGTTACTTTTCTGTATGTCTCATACACAGGCACGCACACGCACAAACCCACGGATGCTCAAAGTGCCTCCCCAGGTGCAAGTTTCTCCTGAGGGAAAGGATTTTGTGTGCTGCCATCACAATGAGCTGAAAATACCCTTTTAATCCTGCCAGGATCTCTCACTCTCTTTTTTCCCTCGTTCTTGAACTCTCGTTTACACACAAAACTTGCTGCACAGTTAAAACCTATTCAGTTAATCAATATCGTTCCCAGTTTGTGCCGATATACCACTCCTGCGACGCAGTATTTAAATATGTATTTCCAATATTCTAGATCTAAAGGAAATTTAAAAGGTGAATGTGTCTTGAGCAAATCCATTTGAAGAAGAACTTATTGTTTTATCAGTGAGGTGTTTTATGTACTTGTGTTTTATTGTATTTTATATTTGTATTTTATTGTACAGCACTTTGGTCAGCCTTGGTTGTTTTTAAATGTGCTTTATAAATAAACTTGACTTGACTTGACAAGTGACAGCGATAATAAATAATGAAGCATAAAACCGAGAGAAGAAAAAGGAGGAAGACAAAGGTGAAAAACAGCGACAGTTCAAGGTGGACTGATTTATGACTGTGGGCTAACTTGTACAGAGAAGAAGAGCTTACAGACTGAATCATACCTGGCATGTTCAGACAGAGAGGGGAAGATGAGGGAGTTCAGTATTCCAGCTTACATTCTCACTCAGTCTGCAAACTGTAAATGTTTTGTCAGTAATATAAGAAAGTAACAATATTATTCAATACCAGTGAAATGTCCATCCAATCAGGAGAAGGCCACTTCTGAATACTAGTGATACGTCTGTATTAGCTGGATAAATCATTAGGACAAGGATGAAAACAAAAAACCCAACAAAATGAGCTTCTTATAAAGCTGTTGAGAGCACCACTGAAAATATTTACTTAATTGGTACGTCAACAAGACTGTATAAATGATAAGCATCTAATAGGTTATGACTAGGGCCCCCTAGGGCCCCATATGATCCTATGATGCAACAAGTTTCTGATTCATCCCATCATCAGTGGCCAAAAGAAGAATTACATTTTGGTCTGCACTGTGTGGCTTGAGTAAGAAACCCCTTTTCATACCCAAGAGGACAGTTGTGTGGCTTAGTGAAGGAAGGTGTGTGTCTAATACAACCAATTAGCAGAAAAGTCTTCAGATCTCCATATTTTGGCTGGGCTACTGAGGTGGGCCACACAGGGCTTTGTAGATTGATTCTGACAAGCTGCTCGCACATGTACATTTTAACTGCATGGATAAGCACTGATGAATAGGGATTTACTTGCAATTACAGAATTTAAAAAGCCAAATATTAGTCGTTCCTGCAAACGCAGGTTTGCATGAGCCATTGTACATGTGGCCATGTCTCTGCCTGTGTAATGAGCGTGTTGCGGGTGGGGAAAGGGAGCTTACTAAGACAAACCACCTTATGATCCCCACATCAGGTGTTTAATTGTCTTCTTCTTCACAGAACTTCAAAAAAAGCACACACACACACACACACACACACACACACACACACACACACACACACACACACACACACACACACACACACACGAATAAACTTGTCTGCTTCACTATTTATTCTTTCCTTCTTTTCTCTCTTCCACATTTCCTCCTTCTAGACCTGCTGCAGCTGCAAAAGTGTCTGTGGGTTACATCTGTCTACAGCTTCACACACCGACAGTGACAAAGCATCCCTGTCGCTGCTCTTCACCTACATTAAAGAAATGTTTTGCATTTCAAAAGCAAGTATGTTCGATTTTTACAGTATAACTTAAGTAAAAATGTGGCCCTGAGTAGGGTTTAGCTTCTTCTTAACCTTTTCAAGACACGGTCTTCAGATTTGCCACACAAATAAACTACATTTTTTAAAAGTTGCCACAAAGAGAAGCAGCAACTCGCACTGCCAAAAGAAGTTTAGAACATAACCAAGTTGTTGTTGTTTTTTCTTTTTAATTGAACTACATACAGCATACTCAGATGTCAGTGCTCAGGTGTTGCTGAGCTATCGACTTCCCTCCACTCCTGCTCAACCTGGTGGAACCACCTTTGACTTCACAGACTGATTATGCTGACAGCTAGCTGAAGGATGGCCTCGGTCAGACGCCTCTACTGACCCCTAAGCCATGGTTCACTGACTACCAAAGACACATGGCGCAGCACAGCTTTGAACAAAGACGTATCATTAACCCAAACATTACCCAAATACATTCAGATTTTGTGCACACGCTGCTGGTTAGTAGACTACAACTTTAATAAGGTAGACAAAATATTGGAATTATAGGAAACGACTTCCTATAAGAAACACAACAAACAACATGGTACTTGAGTTCAATGACCCAGTGTAGTTTCTGTTTCTGACGAGACTCTAGTGGCACCACCCAAACTATAATTGCTTCAACAATATTTTATTTTCACACATAAATTAAGGGTATGATTTATAAAGCGCCGCCTCGAGCCGACTGACTGTTTAGAAAATCCAGTGTATTCATTAATGAACATTTACTGACTCATGTTGATATAAAGGAGATGATATTTCTTCAGGCAGTTTGTCAGCTTGTAATAATGAATGCGTGGGGTGATAGTTGTTTGCTAGTTCTAACCTGGCACACGGTGCAGGAAATAGTGGCAGGGCTGTGTCAGCTGCTGGCCTCATTTTTCACTGGAAGCTACTTACATTATTCCCTTTACCAGGTACACCTTGTTGGTTTTGGGTTGGATCCCCAGCTGGTACCAGCAAACCTTCAAAACTGCTTTAATTCTTCGTGGCATCGATTCAACAAAGTGCTGGAAACATTCTGCAGTTACTGCAGAATCGTCAGCTGCACATCCAGGATGCAAGTTTCTCATTCCACTACATCTCAGAGGTGCTCTGTTGGACTGGCATATGGTGACTGTAGGGGCCATTCGAGTACAGCGAACTCATTGTCATGTTCAAGAAACTAAATTTAAAATCTCTGAGCTTTGTGGAGTGATGCATTATCATTATCCACTGATAGCAGCCATCAGTAGATGGGAAAATCAGTGAACATGGGCAACAACAATACTCATTTAAACAATGCTCAATCGGTACTAAGGTTGATACCGTTGAGGCTGGCAATGGATTCTGTCTATATGTTCTTTTAGTTCTGCAGTAGAAACTCATCAGACCTGGCAACAACCTTCTGTCGTCCAGTTTCGATGAGCCTTTGTGAACTGTAGCCTTAGTTTCATGCTTTTAGCTTGCAAGAGTGCATCTGGTGTAGCTGCTGTAGCCCATCTGCTTCAAGACTCTTTGTGCTGTGTGTTCAGAGATGCTCTTCTGCATACCTTGGTTCTAATGAGTGGTTATTTAAGTTACTGTTGCCTTCCTAACAGCTCCAAGCAGTCTGGCTATTCTGCTCTGACCTCTGGCACCAACGAGGCATTTTCGCCCTGAGAACTGCTGCTAACTGGATATTTTCTCGTTTTCAAACTATCCTTTGTAAACCCTACAGAAAATGTGGGGAAATCCCAGTAGAATAGTTTCTGATCTGCCGGGATTTCTGAAATTCTCAGGCCAGTCTGTCTGGCACCAACAATCGTGCCACATTCAGAGTCACGAAAATCACCTTTCTCCCCCAGTTTGAACTTCAGCAAGTCGTCTTGACCATGTTTACATGTGATGTGTTTCTGCGATGTGCCAGGTGACTGCCAGATTAGAAACCTGCGTTTCTGAGCAGTTGAAAAGAGGAGCCTGTTGAATTAGCTGGGGAGTTTAAATGATGTAGTGATAAGCTAGTTAAGGTTGCTATTTTGTTTACAGTTAGAAATCTATAAACAACGTGAGACTGAAATTATCACATTATATTTTTATATGATGTTAGTTTCTTTTACAACTACTTAGGAACTTTTGGTCTCAGGTCTGTTATGAAGATAAAGACAGCTGTGATTATGGGCTGTAAAACTGCATTTACAGAAGCCATCTCTATGGTGCACAGCACTTATGGTCTGTGAAAGCTCAATTTCATGGATATGCACATACAACTTTATATTTATTTTATACCTGGAGCTCATTTATAATCAGCAGGCTGTTGCAAGAAAAGAAGAAAAAACACAGAATAGTGATGTCTAGAAGAAACAGGGCAACTTTGTTTGATGGCCATAAACAGAGGATAAAAGAGATTTTATCTCTTAAAAGTATGCAATGGGCTGAGATATCTGGTGTTTATGTTTAACAGAACAGATCCCAGTTAAAATCTATGTATGTTTAAAGAGATCAACACCTTCAAGGGGAGTAATCTCTAGAAAGCATCACTCCCAGTCTTCTGGTTATGACTCAAAACTACAGACAGAAAGCTCTGGCCAGCTCTGCCACTCTGAGGGTGAGTGAGTGTGCATATCAGGAGTACTTCATATATTACTACATACTGTATTCTGCTGACATTTTAAATGCGAATTCCTCCTTCTGGGGACATAAAAGGCCCCCTATCCACTTTCACTATATAAAAAGCAAAAAAACTCAAACTTTGTTCAAGGTTACAGTTCGTTAAGATTAGGATTCAGCTTTGTATTTATTTCTTAACGAAATTGGACGCTAACATATCAGCTATGTTTGTCAAGGCAAAACATGAACCGAGAGACCCTCAGTAGAAGAAGTGGTTTGATCCATAGCTTCTCCAGTGTGTCTGTCAAAGTGTCCTCAGGCAAGATACTGAAGCCCAAAATACTCCCGATGCAAGTGTGAGTGTGTATGTAATACAGAAAGTGCCTAAAGGGATACAACTGTATGGATGGGGAATGTGGCTCGCACACGGAGTTAGAGTAGAGCTAAACAATTATCAGTCCTTTTATGCTGGACTAAGATATAGTAAGCTCTGGCCTGCAGTGCACAGGAGGAAGATGAGGAGATGAAACTTTTACCTGCTCACATGGCCCCCAAAGCTGCTGTGCTTTAATCTGGCTTGGATTTCAGCTCCACTCTGCCCTTTAATTATTTCCATGTCCACTCCATTTGTTAAGTAAAATCCATTCAATAGGCTGACAGAGGATTAAGAGGACTGTGATGTTTCTGACAATGTCGTTTATGTTGTGCATTCTTCTAAACTTCATCTTGACTTGCTAGCTAACCACGACCATGTGTCATTTCCTAATGATCCTAGATTGGCTGGATCCAAAAAACAAACAAACCAACAAAGAGAAAAATACTTCCAGGTTTAAACAGTTTGGATTTTGGGCTTTTTTCTCTTGTCTTTGTTCTCCCTCGTGCTCTGAGATGTACTTTTAATTTGCCAATGATCAACAGGTTAGCAATCCACCGCTGCACATAGACACTCTTGGGATGCTCGCAAACATACACAATGTTGCCATACAAACACTGTATCCTCTGCGAACAAAGAGTGGGCAAATGAAAGCCATCTTCTTGACTTGTTTTAACCTGAACAAAGTGCGTGCACACACATGCATGTGAGCAAACACAAATACATACATGTACACAAACACATTTCTGTCCTCACTCGGAAAGCCTCTGAGCTTCTTTTTGCTTTATTCAGTACAAATAGCTTCATGGTGGGATAAAAGCATAATGTTTCCAGAAACCCCCCACACTGTGCTTCACTCTTTTGGCCTCATGTTCTCCCTCACTTTTTCCTCTGACCCCCTTCTCTTCTGCTCTCACTCCAAAAGGACATTCTTATTTCATTAGAGGTGGGGTCTAGGAGGCCAGCGGGTAAACAAAACCTCTGTAATCAACAGCAGGACATACACAGCCTCAATGAGCCAATCAGAGTCTGTAAGACAGAACCATGGCTAACCAATACAAATCCACACCTGGATGTTTAGAACTCAAAGTTGCCAACTCAAACTCAGCACTTAGGTTCTTGTGGAATGCAGCCTAGCACCGGGACCCAAGGTTATCCATAAGAAACACCAATAAAATCTAGCATGCACACAAGCGCCCAGACACACAGATCCCTGGCTATTTGTCTATCGGTGCTGTCATCTCTGTTTGCTCATATTAGGGAGGGCTCACTCAGGGACAGGATATGGGGATTAGGTCTGGCCTTATTGCGCTGTAGCTACATACCACTGAATAGCTCCCATCTGTTCTCCCATAGAGGATGGCTAATACACGTTAGCTGCGCTCGTGCTTTGCACTGCCAGAATAACAGCAGTGGATAGATGAGCAGCACTGATATCGCTAGCCACAACACCACTCTGCACCAAAGGCTAATGTGCCTGGCTTATTCTATTAGATTAGGATAAGAAGAACTAATACACAAGTATACGCAGAAGATCATGATATCTGATTGGAGATACTAAAGCAGTAGGCTAATCATGGGTCCAATTCCAGATTTACCTTAAGGAAAATGTGTTAGAGCAGGGCAAAGTTAAACCCTAAGAAAGGTGGAGAGAGCAGGAGAGATGGAAAAAAGATGGAGAGATGGAAAGAGAGGGAGAAAGGGGGCAGTGTGGTCTGTTTCATTACGGTGAATCCTGACACTGCTGCATTCTCAGCACACATGGACTGGATTATAGGCTATGTGGGCTGCTCCGCCACTGTATAGCTCCCCAACACTCACTTCAACACACATACATGCACACACACACGAGCACTTGCGAATGCGCACACAAACAACGTGGCTGAAGACTCAAACGCTTTGCACTGCAGAAAGGCAAACCATTTGCTCATGCTATAGGACTCTTAATCCCAAAAGCAGTGCTGGGGCAAAGTGCACAACTTCTAAGTTGTTGAGGTTAGAGGCAGAGTCTGCTTGTGATGGTCCACCTGTGGATTACTGGGGGAAAGGAATGAGATGCACTGGAAACTATGAGTACACTATGCAGCCTGGTTTTCGCTCCCATTCCCACATAAATACATAAGGGCCCTTTTGCTTTTTTCATCTCGCTTTCCCTACCTTTGTTGTCCCTCATATGTACATTTATATGTCTCTTTTACACCACACACACACACACGTATTAGCTCGAAGCAAACCATTACCTCCCTGCACAGACCTCTTGCTGCACGTCTGTGTTCAAAGGGACCCTAAGCCCATGGGGGGGGGGGGGGGGCTTCGATATAAAACTCCCCAAACAGGAATTATGCTTTATGACTTGACATTCTTCATTTTATGCTTTTTTAGCTTTCAGCCTTGAAAAAAACCCTTTCATGGCTGTTCTGTGTTGTATTATAATTATCTACCCCACACACTGGCACACAATAGGGTGGAGTAGTGCGGTAAAACTTTACTGTGACTGAAAAAGTGGGGTGCGGAGAGACAGACTCATCCATCTCTGGTTTTTCTCACTGTGTCGTTTTTATCACCTATGGGCCCTGGTATGTTCGCTTTAGGCTGCTGGGTGTATATAGGTCCAATAACACACAGTTTCCTATAGAGCCCAGAGTGCATGCGCCACACTCAGCACAATCAGCATATGAACACTTCTCTGAAAAGCAGCCTAAAAACTCTAAACATATACATAAAACTGAATGAAACTTCCCCGAGCAATGGAAAAGTCGGCTCTATTCCACTCTCCTGTGTCAGAGTTGGGTAATGCTGTGGTTATTGTGGTATCATCAGTGTTCCTGTCTAATGGTTACTCAGCCTACTGAAGAAGTGCATTGTGTATACGATCATTAAAGTATTTGGAACACATGTACAGTATGACACTCTGGCAAGGGCTAATGTTAACTTCAAAACTAGCCTAAGGTGTAACAACAGCTGTGTGGAAACTCACTGTGAAGAAACAGATGTGGGTGGTCATGTTGGTGGTCATCATGCCCATATTCCCTCTTCATCATCCTGTGAGTGAACAGTAAAAACATGCATCATCATTCTTATCATTTCATTGCGCAAATTCTGGTTTATTGGGTTGAGTCTCATTAACTAACTTCTCTGTCCAGCCTTAAACCCCGATGACTTTAAATCCAAACAATCCTGCTCATGCTCTCATTCAGAAAAGCTGTGCATGATATCACCATTCCTCAGTGTGATTGTTAGAAACCAATAACTAAACACATAAGGTGTTTCCTTTAGACTGAAACTGTGCAGACAAGAGCCCTGCTAACCAGAAGGCTAATTCACTTAGACACTTACAATATGATAGTTAGCATGACCTGGCAGCTCACTATAGCCAAACCCTTGCCTGCACAATGCTAAAATAGGCTTCAGTAAAGCAGAGTCTATGCTAATGTGACACTCCAGCAAAAAAAAAATCTTGGCTGTACTCCACGGTGGCTTTGGTTGAACTGAGTAGTTGTGACAAGCTCGGTAAACTCAGTAGGCTACATCTCAGCAGCTAAGCTATAGATATAATGGCCTTTCAATGGAACATGCTACGTGCTAAAAGCTAACGTGCAGTGAATGGCTGTGACAGGCCCCGTAAACAGAGCCAGACCTATAACCACTCATTCTGCCAGGTTAAACACACACACACAGACACACAAACAGGCCAAATACCATGTGCTACTTCTCATAAAGTTGAAGCAGCCAGCATGTTAGGACTTAGAATAAAGAACAACAATCTAAAAGAAAAGGTTGTATAATTCTGTCTCTGATAAACACTTTATGGCTGCTTTCTATTTCCTTCCGAGGCTATTGCCAAGCATCTGGCAGCGGTGCTGGCATGCCTAAATGAGAGCAACATGAACGCAACATGCCCGTCAAACTGCACAGACTCCATGCTGAGACACAAACCCAGGGTGCTAAATCCACATCCTGTGCATGTCACCTCAGAGTATTTTTCACTTGTCCTCTCACTAACTCCATTACTAATTAAGCAGGGGCCTGGGAGTACAGTTAGAGGATTGGTTTGAACCTGATAACTGTGGCAATGAGATTTGAATGAGATGTGGTTTTGGCGCCTTGGAAAACTTGAAAGTGTATTCTCGTGTTTGTGTATCCAACATGCCAGCGCATGGATGTGTGCTCACGCGTCTTAAATTTGCAGCGCGTATGTGTGCGTGTGTGTGAGCACGTGCAAATGCAAACGCATTGCAAAAAAAAAAGTGCATGTGTGGTCACTGGTATGTTATTCATGGCACTAGCTGTATCTTGGAAAAGCATTGTGGTCTCTAGGGTGAGCATGGAGAGCCTCTTCATCATCATTATCATTATCATCATCAATCATCCTTCAAGTGGTGTTCCTGGACCCGGCAACGGACTGAACCACTGACCTAGCCACACTTGTTTATTATAACTGAAATGGGAATGACGGAGGAAAAGAAGGGACAGTAAGGAAATGGAGAAAGAGAGATGTCACTAGATGTTAAAGAAGGAAAAGACAGAAATTGGTGGAGTGGATAAATCACGAGCAGAGGCAAAACAATATCAACTAGAGGTGAGACAGACAGACAGAACAACATGTTTTTTGGGGGGAAAAGCGTAACTAAACATGTCAGTTAAACTGCAAGGAGGCAAAAGAAACGTGAAGACCAGTGTTTGGAGATAAACACTATGACCTCAGGGAAGTCAAGTTAATTGCTGAAGTTTCCCATAAGGTCAAAGATCAGAAATGAGGAAAAAACAATGAGGTGGCATATCTGACCTCTGTCAACAGGGTCTGCTGGTCATTTTAAACTGTGTGTTTGACACAAGGGTACCAAAAAATCCTAAATGCAGAACAGGAAGGTGAAGATGTAGTGTTGACTGACACGTTCATGTTTCTCTTTTGTGGCAATGCAACCAGGGCAAAAAACTAGCATTTTTTTTTCAATTAAAGTTATAAAAAAGAAAAGGAAAGAACCCTAACAAGGCTATTATCCTTCACCCTTTTTCAAACATGGTAAAGAGAAAACACTTGGAGCAGATGTGCAACAATAACAAATAACATATAAACAGGGAAATGAACTCTGTAAAACATCTGCAGCTGGACGGTCTCCACGCTGGCTAAATCGTTATCAGCATCGAAGTAAAATCAGGATCTAAGTAACGTCAGCATCTTCAAAACTGGAAATATCTTTCAAAATATAAAATGCGCCCGCGATTTCCTTCTGCTAGTGCCCTGACCTGTCACGACACTGAAAACCGAGGGCGTCTGTTATTTTCCTTGAGTCATGACCGAGGCCAGGAGTTAGCATCTGAATTTCAGACACAGACATTTCTCCCATTCCACTGCGTCCTTTTGTCTCGTGGGCTGCGACCGGCCCGACATGCTGCCACTTTTAGTTTAAAGTGAGTTTTTACAAAGTTTACACAACGCGGTGATCTGTTTGACGTCAGACTTTGCGAAACCATTAAAGTGTGTTTGAATAGCAAAGCTCGCAAGAACAGACGTTTCCAAGGAAACGGCAACAACTAGTTTCCAGACTTCAGAGAATGATTTTTCATCGTTACCGCAGAGAAAACTGCTATCACACATTTCACAATTTCTTTTCTCTAATCCAAGGTCTAATCTGTTCTCTGTGAACATTTTCCCATTCCTTTTCTTATTCTTGCACGTTGCGTTTTAATCTTCGGCTTTCGTTTTCCCCCAAACGCCGCACAGAAAGGAAGAGCCATCGCAGTTCTCTTGTATAGACATAAAAATTCACCCTTAGCAGTGAGCATAATCCAGCCAATCGCCACAGATTTATGACTTATTTTGTTATTCTGTACATTCTTAACAAGATTTCCCAGAAACCCTAATAATACTTTTTTTGCAAGCTGTTTTCAGTCCAACTTGAAAAAGTTGAAGTATCACTTGCAGAGAGGCACTGTTTCATATGTCAAACACTATAAACACTGTTGCAGTAAAACTGCACCGGGTAGTCATACTGAGGCAAAGATATTTATAAGTACAAAGTGACGTGGAGTAATGTGTGATAGTAAAAACGAAACCCCTGCTGTTCACAGTTCAGGAGAAAGTCTACTGTGGCTGCAAGTGATACGAAGAAACAATGTGGTTTAATAGTGGGATAATATTTTACCAAGGCAAATTTAAAATATAACATAACATAGAGAACACAAGCAAGGTGTTAAAGTAGTGCTTGTGGGGTTACAAGGTGGTTTCAGTGGAACATAGTCTGCATTCCTATAGACTTTCTTCAGATATAGATTTAGACTGAACGCTGCAAGTATGCATGTATTTTAGATTCACAGGCGCTAACAGCAAAAATGTATTGAAATCTTTACATGTTGCTCAGGTATGTGTGGGGTGATGCATGGATACAGCTGTGTGCTTTGAAGCGTGCGTGTGTGTTTAGTTACTGAATGCAGGGGATGCCCGCTGCATGGTTGATTCCATTTTAGAAAGAGGTTTGAGAAATATGTAAAGTATATAAAGATGCAATAATGCATATCGAATAGAACAAACAAAATTCGACTCAGTGGAAATCCCCAGGTATTCATCTTAACCCTCCCACAATCTACCACGCGCACACATGTTCAGAGTTTGGAATCCCCCCCGATCAGTGACTGAAAAGAGCTGTGATGAGTTTAAATTACATGCAGAATACAAGAAGTTTTATCAGTCGGTGCTGTGGCAGTCATCATCTCCGTCTTTCTTTGAAGATTCCTCTCTCCTGTTAGTGGTTTCGTGTGCTTACATGACATCAACAAAGGCTCAGGTGTGCACCTCTGCATGCGTCTGCGAATGCATACCTACAGGCAAGCACATGCTTATGCACATTTACACTGTTTTCAGGGAAATATACATAAACTTTGGGCTACTAACAGAATCAGTTTGTTATCCGTTAACGGTGTTCAAACAACCAAATTAAGTCTGTCCTCAGGCAAGGCTGGATGTGAGCGTGATTGAGAGATAAATGATACATAAACTAATCTCACATAGAAATACCTTCAATCAAAAACACTCATGTGTCCCCTTCAGGCCTATTTTTCTAAATGATATAAATAATTTTGGCAAGAAGAAATGGAATTGAGAGAGAAAAGACTGAGGGAAAAAGAAAAGGGAAATTTCATGCTGTCAGTTCTAACCACAACTGACTCGTGGTGAAATGACAAATATGAAATTTAAATTGCTTTTAAAAT
>NC_135186.1:637500-650000 GCF_041146795.1 Maylandia zebra | reverse complement strand
CCTATCCTGATATGTGTCAGTGGGTCAGTCGACAGACAACTCGTGTGTGTGTGATGTTAAAGAACACAACCTCCAGAGAGCTCATTTTGCAAAATGAACCACAGTAATGCAGGAACTACTTACCTTACGACCTCCCTAGCATAATAAATGACAAGGTGTGTCTATAGCACTGCAGTTAGATCCAATATTTACAATTTACATGCACATGCATTTTTAAAGACTTTAAGTAAAGACTAGTTGCATGCACGAAAAAGAAGAAAGCATGCATGTGGAATGCATGCTCGTCATCAGCTTTCCCTCACTTTTCTTCTTCACTTGCACCCCTTTGTTC
Source organism: Maylandia zebra (assembly GCF_041146795.1). Classification (NCBI taxonomy): domain Eukaryota; kingdom Metazoa; phylum Chordata; class Actinopteri; order Cichliformes; family Cichlidae; genus Maylandia; species Maylandia zebra. The sequence goes on along the minus strand of NC_135186.1, from coordinate 649,669 downwards.
TTGCCCTGGGCCTACAGACCACACCGTTGCAATTAGAGCTCATCGCATCATCAGGTGTACTGTAACTGCTAGTTACCCAACGGGAAAACATGACGAATCCAATGGCGATTAACAGATAATAGGCTTTCCTTGAAATTCCTCCAATGGAATTGCCCCCCCCCGAACCTCTTTCCCGTTTACGAGGCACAAACAAACATAGATTCGCACTTAAATGCACAAGCAGCCACTGCATCTGTTGACTTTTAAATGCACCAGCTTTCCCAGAAGCCCCTGTGACTCAGGAGATCGTATATATGGACTCCCTGCTGTTAGCTCATTACTATTAACATTCATGTTAGATCAGTCACTGATGTGGTCTGACTAGACCTTAATGATCCACATACTTCTCTCAGTCCCGTGTCATACTGCGAGTAGGATGGGAAATAGGTGAATGTGTGTAGGTACATGCGTGTTCTGGGATTTATCTCCGTTTCACCGCAAGATGTCAGCCAGAAAAGTCTGCTAGTGATTCACCGGTGATACAAACATACGTGTGCGACTCGGGCTGCAACATGACTGTTGAGGGAACAGCTCTGCGTATGTGTTTACGTGCCTGGAATCACAGCTTCTGCTTGAGTGACTTTTTGATGACTAAATGCAATAAGTGTGGTTAGAGGCGTGGAACTACCAGCAATTATTAACATCTATCTGTTCCTAGTTTTAAAACTCTAAACTCTTCCCATGAGGTATCTTTAATGTAAACGATCATGATCTGCAGCAGGTTTGAATTTGTAGCCCTGCTTTGAGTAGCAATGCCAGAATCTGTTGTAAAATGTGACCGAAAGGCAAAAACAAATATCTTTGTAGTAAATATGGTGGATTTACCTGCTGTTTGAGCTGGTGCATGAGCCTGTCCTTCTCCCTCTTCAGAGCCATCACTTCCTCCTGGGCTTTCTTGCGTTTGGAGGAGGATAATTCTAGCAGGGCGATGTTGGCATCCTTTTCACTGATGGCTGCAAGCAAAGCCTGCTGCCTGACAGGGCGAGAAAAAGAAAGGACCGTACTGACTGATGGGTAAAGTGTTAACAGCAAGTCACGTCACGTTTTTAATATTTAGAAAGCAGACAGGTGTCGACTACAGAAAGCCCTACCGCAGCTGTATAGAGATGTCACAGGAAGCTCACTAATTCCAGCGCTCCCTAAACTCAGACAGCGATTCCACAGAAAAGAAGCAGACATCTTTGAAGTGGTCTGCTAAGTGTAGCATTTGTGGTACCTTACTATGACTCATGAGCATGTAATAGTGTAATAGGACCTAATGGAGCAGACTGAGCAGGATATGACATCTTTCTTATGTCACCCCTGGTTCCCACAGTGTCTGTGTGTGTTTGTGACTGTGTACAGAGGGGGTGGCTTCAAATGACTGTCCACAGGTGCAGGGGGGCAAGGAGGACATACCACCAAACTTCATCATGCACACAACCAGATGTACTAATTTAATCCCACAGAGCTCGATCTTGCATAAAGTCTGTGTGTTTGGGGAAGATCAGTGATGACTGTCTTCATCACAGTCATCAGCAGGATGTGTTTGATCTAAATTTGTGACTAACAAATTCTGTTTTCCCACTTTGGTAAGCATATACATTCTCACAGTTAGCCGGGCATGGACAAACCTCTGCTTTGGCTCTTTATGTTGTTTTCTTTGACAAAAATAAAAGATAAATGGCAAAAAGAAGCTCTAAACACACTTTCCTACAAAATACACTTCAGCTCATTTTATGATTTTCTTTTGTCTTCATCTTTTGAGAAGTTTGTCTGAATGATCATCACACCAAACTAGTTCACCGGTTCATACCTTCAGTGTAGACACTTAGGTTATTCTAAGCTGAATACTCCAGACTGTTAAAGGGCATTTGAAATTAAGAGGGTATTAAACAAGCATGTCGAGGTCATCTGTGGGTTTGTGTGAGGTGAAAGGTAGAGGAAGAGAAAGGAGGGTGCGTTAAAAATACACTTCGGTCTTTATTAAAAATTGACCTGCATTAGGGTGTTTTTATTCCATGATTTAAGTCCCTGCAGAAATAACTAAATTACGAAAAATAAACATGCTGAACTCAGAATAAAGTCCTGCTGGCCTGGGACTCCACATTTGATGTTTTTAGTACAATTATCTGCATGCCGCATCTGGATTCTCCCATTCAGGGCCATTAATAGCTCTTTGTGTATTGGTGTGTACTTGCATCTTGCGCATGTGTTTGCGTGTGCATGCATGTGGGTTCTGACATGGATTGGAGCAGCTAATCACACCATTAATCACGGCGCAGGACCAAAGTGACACTTTTCGTCTCCCCACACCTCCAGTGTTTTTCCTTTTAATGCTCACTGTAATGGGAACGAACACACACACACACACACACACACACACACACACACACACACACACACACACACACACACACACACACACACACACACACACACACACACACACAGAAGACTTGTAACAGAGCACGTGTCTTAGACTGCAGGCTTATTTTTCTTGAGCTGGCCATTCTTAGTCTAAATCAGCTAAAGAATTAAATAAATAGATAAAGTCCATATAGATCCACATCCTGTTTATAAAATCCATCCTCATACAGTTCACCATTACAAAGCTCAACAAACCTGATGAATTCTGGATTTTAAAGAATGGCACAACAGCAGTGCCCATTTCACTACTTTTTCTTTGGCTGCGTTAAATAGAGTGAAGAGGTGATGAACAGAGTCATATATGGGCAAGGAATGCAGCACAACATGTCACTGATCATAAACACTGTGTCAGATTAACGGCCAAAGCCTACATGCAGGATGGCCATCTTTACACCACATTGCCAGACATGGAAGCACAAAAATATTGAACCGCATCCAACCAGCCTCACAGCAAACGCTCGGATCTCTTTTAAGATAAAGTTCACACAGATGGAGCTGCAGAATTTTATCTTTACGGGTCAAAATGCTGCAGTAAATACAGCACGAATGCTTGAATGCAATATTATTCCTTTTTAACTGCACAGCATTAAGAATGGGACTTTCTACAGTTTAAGTAGCTGAAACACCGGGCAAAGCCAGGATGGCACAAGAGGAGAGTGCTTTTAAAAGTTCAGGGAATCAACCCCACTTTTTGTGAATGTATCAGGAAATGAGCCACCACTTTCTGAGCACTTCATGAAGGACATTTACACTGTCTCTGTTGAATAAACTTGTGTTTTCTAATAATAAAAAAGACACTTATAATATAACAAGGATGAATTTTCCTCCAGAAAATCCTCCATCTAAAGAAATGTCCTATAATTCTCTTCAGTCCTATTTAAATTCATCCATTTTAGACATTATGTCAATGCAGCAATGAAACCCTTAACTCAAATATAATTACAGCGTGTGTCAAATTACAGCTGAAGCGTGGCATATGCTGCTGTCTTTGAGGGAACAGTCGTCACCTTCATTACACCTGCATTCGCCTACGTCAGTCCCAAGAGAAGATTGCTGATCGAACCCGAGATGCTCTGAGCCCAGCAAAATGAAGCCTCTGAGCCAACGTGGCTGCCATGGTTCAATGCAAGCTAAATCGCTTCCAGTCTCTAAATTAACAAAGCGCGTTACAGTGAAGTCTCCTTGTGGGTGCTCACTAAGTGGTGCTGCGGGACTCTGCTGAGCGATGTCTTCCTAAAACAATAAAAAAGGGGCATTATTGTGATTAGTCTGCCTGTAAACCTCGTCTCCTACATCCTCAGTCGGTGATTGTGTGTGTCTGTGTGTGCGTGTGCTGATTAGTATTACTAACAGTCTTTGAACCTGAATCACACTGGAGTATTTAATCACATCTCATTTAAGTGGCCATTTGGCCTCAGTTGTTGAACAGACTTGCAATGTACATTAATCTAGAAGACAGGATTCATCTGTCAGGCACGAGCACACCCCACACACAAAGACAGATGCTCTATCTGCTGGCTGATCTTGAGTGGGTGAACCCTCTTTCTTTCCTCCTCTCTTGTCTTACTCCCTGCTTAACTTTAACTTGGCCTGTCCCACACAAACAAAGGATTATCTTCATTTCCCCCCCCAATTGAAAGGGTGACAATGAAATGGTTTTTCATGACAAACTTGTGATTAGTCTTCATAAAAGTCAAACCCCAAGCACTGGAAGGTCATGAGGTATGCTAATAAAAGGACGTATAAATCCAACTGCTGGAGCCCTGGTGTCAAAAAGCTCCTCTGCGAGGCAACTGTAGTTTAGCTGACATGATAAACACGATGCTCAGACAAACAACTGCGCAGCCTTGAATAAAGATCTCCCACAGCTCAACTATAGTTTTGGTATTGTGAGAAAAACTGACATTTTATTTATAAGGGGTGAAATTCTCAGCTCAGCTACAACATGTGATTCCAATTGAAGCTTCATGGTCCCTGGGACATATTGAGACATTTGAATCTACAGACGTGGGAGATGGATGGCTAAAGTACATGACTGTGTGATGTGAAATGTGTGTGTGTTGGGGGGAGACAATATGCAAAGAAAAAGTGAAAGAAGAAGAAGAGGTGATGAAGACATCTTCGAGGTGGAGCTGCTGCTCAGAGCGCTTTACAAAGCCACGAGGTACACTGTCAGGTCAGGCAGATTTCTGGGAGACAAAAGGGTTAAGATGGGGTTAAAAGTGAGCATGAAACTGGGTACGTTCACACGTAGGCACATCAAAGAGTGAGGTTTTGATATGAAGAGATACCGTGGAGTTGGAGAGAAGGGATGTGTCAATGTGGAAAAAAAACAAACAATAAAAAAGATGGCAAGAGATGAAGGTAGCAGGAGAAAGGGAGTACGTGTTTGACAAGACTGAGTGCCACCTGTGTTGCATGAGAGAGAGTAGAGAGGGAAGAAAAGAAGGGGAGAGAAGTGGAGAGGAGAGGAGGAAGGGAAGAAAGGAGCAAAGGTAAAGATTTAGGAGTCCCAGCATACCCTAAATCAGCTCAGCGCACTGCATGTTGTTATTCCTAGGTGTCACGGTTGAGGGATATGTGTTTATAATTTGTGTTATGACTTACTTGAAATTATGAGCGTGGAGAGTCAGCCGGACAGAAACAGATGCGTCTGTGCGATGCCCAAGGGAACCATCAATACTGTCTACCCCTAAGCGCAGTGTGTGCATGTGCTGCATATTCATGTGTGCATGTATTTGCCTGTCCATAAATGCATTTGTGCTTTCATCTCCATGTGTGCATGTATGATGTATTTTGTTTGCAGGAACACGGGGAGTCCTCTAATATCTGCTCCCAAACCATCTATTATGACGTCTTCCCGTTTGTGATCATGCCTTTCCACCACTTAGCTGTCCGGCTCTGCAGAAACATTCCTGGGGCACTTTATGGTGGTTTCTTGATTGTGGGTGTGTAAAGGTGCAGTACAAGTCTGGGGGCCCCTGTCTAGGCAGTTCTAGAAGCCTGTGGTGAGAGCAAGCAGAGGACATGAGAATGGGGCATGGTTGAGTGACACTATTATTTATGGTCTTGGAGTCATGTGTTATTTACAGCTAAGAAGGTAGGAAAAAGTCTATGTCCAACATAAAACACACGCTCAACCTACATTTGGTGAGCTTTCTGCAAAGCCAGTTGAGAGGATAAAGCCGTGTCTTAACTTTAAATGTGGGTAAAATGTATTTTTATGAGGTCCTAGTTTTGGCTGCCTTGGTTTGGATTAGCTCCATGCTAACCTGTAGCAGCTAACCTGCAGCCACATGCAAGATCCACATATTATCCGCTTCCTTTTGTATGCTCGGCCGGATTTAAGCCTTTATTTATCTTAATCTACAAGGTAGGATTTATCCAAACCCACCACAAATAAAACTTGCATGACTGCCTTGTTTGTTCCTTTGGAGCAGTTGCTTTATGTATATAGGTCATTACATGTAAATTGTGAGCTTCAAATTTCACATGCTAACCTTGAGCTGCGCTTCCCAAGAAAAAAACACGACAGCAGATGGTTCTCCCAGAACTAGACCAGGTTATGTGTGTTTTCACTTCACTAATAAAATATACAACGCACTTACTCTGCTAACCCCCACTCCCACACTAGTGCTCTGACTGGTGGGTGGTGGTGGGAGTCTAATTGAAAGAGTATGTATCAGTTTTACAGCAACAAGAGGGAAAATACGAGGGGACAAAAATCAACAAATCTGCCAAAACTAGCCAAATGTTTAGAGTTGGAGCAGGGACGAGGAGAGATGGCTGACTGCTCCCAGAGATGAGCAGGACCAGACGGCCACCGCTGCATTCCAGAAAGAAAGAGGGGGGAGAGAGATAGAGAGACCCAGACGGAGAGGAAACGAGTGCAGGAGACCAGGTGGCCGTGCGATTGCAGACAAAGGAGATGAAAAGTGCATTCGGTCTTGAAACAAAAAATTTGCAAAGGCGACGCCAACATCAAAAACAAGCAAGAATGTAAATGAACATTAATGCCAAGTTGAGGCGGCCGTACATTTTCAGTGCTGGTTGTTTGTTTCTTTATCTCTCTTACAGACAGAAATAAGCATCAAGGTGTGTTTCGTAAAACTCAGTGGAGGGTGATGTAATAACAATATCAGTCTCATATCTGTGCATAAAGTGTGAACCTGTACTCAGGTTGATTGCTTAGAATAACAACTGAACAAGGCTCTCATTCAGAATCAGAGCTCAAGCACAAATCTGTGAGTAAACCATGAATACAATCTTTCACGCACAAATGTGCATGAAATTATTTGTGCTCTACAAACAAATCTATCACAATCCCGCTTTTGCATTTAAAAAGCTACTGCTAGTATTTACTAAAAAGAGGCAAAGTGTCAGTTTTGCAACTCTAAGGTATTTTTGTGGGTGGCCTTATTTTAGATTGTATTTGTAGGACTTATAACTAAACTTAACTGAGTGTCAGAGGAAGGAGGAGACTCCGAACAGTCACAGCATTTTTAACAGATATTTCCTTTATATTGAAAATTCTCATTAAGCTGCCTCCAACATCTGAATTACAACACTGTTCCTCTAACACCTGCAGTTACAGTGTATGATTTCTCTTTGCAGACTGCCCCCATTCTCACCACTCCTTGTTTTTGACCAGTGTATGCATGACTGAAATGAACTGACTGAATCACTGTTTAGATATCAACGCATCATTACCTGCAGAACATTCATCTTCTGTCGGTGCATTTTGCAATTTTGCCAATGCGTTAATGTGACAGACTTAGTAATCCTACCGTCTTAATGCTCAAGAATATGGACGTTTTTCAATAATTGCCATGAATTTCTTGTCCATCCCCACAGATCAGGTATTTCTTGTCCCAGTTACCATCTTTTTCTTATGATCAGTTTTTCTGTCTTTCTGATCTTTCCTGTCAGAAATCTTCTTTGTTGTTCTTTAGCCAAAGTGAGTGTTTCAGGGTAAACGATATGCTAAACCCCTGTTTTTTTTCTCCACGCCCAAGTCTTGGTTTTGTTTGTTTTTTCTCAACCATCATCACTTTGGAAAGGTATGTCTTCTCTGGCATCCAACACCGACACCACGTTTTCAGACCTTCTTCTTTTTTTTCTTAGTGTTGCAGTTTCCTCTCTTGCAACATCCACTTTCACCACTTCACCCCGAGGTAAACGTGTTTCTTTTTATAGAGAAACGGGGGGCGTGACAGTATGCAGCTAGTATGCAGAATGCATGAGCATGCTGATTTATTTGGTGTGATTGATCAGAATGATTCACTAACACCCACATGGTGGTAAGAACAAAACTGGTCAGTGCACACGGTAATAATTTTGCATGTGCAGTTATTTTTTGCACAGTATAAGAATATACCATGCACATACATACACATATTGGTGAATGAGGCCTACGGAGAACAGCTAGCCTCACTAATGCTATAAGATGCCAACCAATACCTCAAAAACACTTCAAAGGTTATTTAGGGTTTGATGGGTTTTCTATAAAGGTACTTGGTGGAACTTATTCTTTCCAGAATATAGCCAGATGCAGCGAGCTTGGACGTGTACCCACCGTCTTATTGTAACAATAAAGTTTGTACAAAGCTTAGACGTGTCTGCCCACAGCCAGCAGTCAACTCTATAGAGGGGATGAACAGAGCAGACAAACGTAGCTGAACATATCCTGAATCTTGCACTTTAAAAGCACACAGATCTAAGACGAGCATCACTCTGCACTTTTTAAAGCAAATGAATGTATTGAATAAAACATTGAACTATTATTTTATAAATACAACCACAAAACAACTAATTGCATTATATATGCTCTGTTATGTCCAGCCTTATTTCCCTTAAGTCCCAGGTAAATTAGCAATGTTGTTAAAACAACATCTTTTCTGGATAGCTCCATGTGTGCCCATGTGAGCTTGGCCAAGTAAGTGTGTGTGCCGGCATAGATTTCCCAGTGTAACCTCATTGTGTGAGTGTGATAAAGACACAGATTTCACATAAGTCAAAGCTTTAACCAATCAGAAGAGCTGTCTGACACCAGGGCCTGAAACCTACTAATAGCAGAGCAGGGCTTTCCATTCGCTTAAAGGGAGGTTTGTTCTGTCTTTATTGTCATTCAGCTGACTGACTGACAGTGTTTCCCCAAGGCGCAAGAAACAAGACAGGAGGCTGCACTGTACCACACACGTGCAAAGCTGCTCTGTCTCGCACACAAGTACAGACACACAGCAGCTGGATTCTTTAAAGCTGCCTGTCATCTGACAGAGAGGTGAGGGTAAGAGTAACATAGCTTCAGTCACACAGTGTAAGAAGACACACACATTCACAGCTACACCGAGGGAGGGAGAAGCATATGCAGTAACAGAAAGTGTGTAATAGTCAGTGTATAAATAGTTACATGTTCAGACAGTTCTTCAGCATCATAATATCAAACTGTACATAATGCACACTGAAAAGAAACTGTTAGATTTTTTCATCTGCAACAATAAAAGCCACCTTGGTTTCCTCAATACAAAATATTAATCATTGATTCAGACTGATTCTTTTCAGGATCCTCATGACATTTTCACATTTCTTCTAAAGTGTGTGCAACCCTCTGCAATCACAATCATTAATCTGCTGCAGAGTTAGAGCTAAGCTAGAATCCACTGATAATTAACCACTTTCCCTTTCTTCCTGCACCAGATCTACTCTACACTGTCTTTAAAGTCAGCTCCAAAGAAACACCTTCTGCATTGCGTCATTTAAACGCTGTCTTTATGGCCTTGTATGTTCCACTGCATTATAATAACCCTCTGTCCAACAGATCATCACAGGCCTTTGAACAGGAAATGTCTTTTTCTCCTTCTCAGGCCTCCTTCCATCACTCCTTCTCTCCTCCCTTTCTCTTCCTAATCAAAGAGAGGAGCAATTCTTTACAGAAGAGAATGGAATTACCTCCGCCATGGACTTGGACCTCTCTATCATTCGGTATCTCTCTCCCTCTATCATTCTCTATTCTGCTCTGGCGTGCCCTATACTCACTCCAAAGTGGGGCTAAATATTAAGTTCAAGGAGGTTACGCAAACACGTTGAAACAGCCATCCTTGGCCTAAATATTACCCTCAAACCTTCAATTACCCGCCTTGCCTCTCTCCCCTCATCCCCCTCGCCTTTCCTGTCCTCGGCATGGGTTCTCTCTCACTCCGGTCATCTAACTTCAGCCTGGAAATACAGTGCGCACTCATGACGCGGGGCCAAAAGGCCTTAAAAATGTCAGGGGCAGAGAGTCCAACATTGTGGTGCACTGTAACACATACACACATACAAAGCTTCACCCAAAATACACATGTACACACAATCCGATGAAAGACGGGTCCACAAAACAGTGAGAGCGAGTACCCCTGGTGTATTTTCTCTGAGTTCCAAATGCAGGCCCTGGCGGTGGACCACAGCTGAACCACAGCCGACATGCGGTGGGATGGGAGGCCACCACACTCACTTCCCTTAAAGAAGCAATAGACACGCACACACACAAACAGGGGATCACAAAAAGACACAGGCATTAAATCAGACACACACACATGTTCAGCATTTTTCTGGACAGGACTGTCATGACGATAGGTCCGTGTTTAAAAAGCAGTTTGAGGTGAAGGGACAGATCTGTATGGGCTGTTTCCCACAATGCTTTGCCAGACAATTACACAACCCAATTAATGTGGTTACTACAGCACAGCTAGGACTTCACTCTAAGCAAACTGTGTATGTACGTGTGCGTGATAAAGAAGATGCGTGTACTCTCCTTTGGCCGGTATTACTCTCAGAATTATAGCTTTCGTTGGAGCTTACACTCGTCTATTTCCCGTCACTGTGTAAAGGACACACAAGGTCACACTAACATTCACCCCACACTCCATCAGCCAATCGGAGTTATTTCCAATCACAGCCACATGAGTTCAGGGAATATAAAAGCTGCATAACTAGACTGTGCTCGCTACTAAAACAGCTCCTTTCAAAGAATTAACAGTAAATAAATGCTGCGACACAGTTGTGTTTTACAAAACCGGTTATGAAATTTAATTACATAGAAGTAATGAGTTGTACCCATATACATCATAAAATATGGGGCCAGACAGAAAGTCTATGAAATGTACAAATGTGCACACACAGGGGTCTAGGTGAGGGTGTTGATTAAAAGAGTCGTGCCAGGTCTGGACCAGTCTGCTCATATTTAGACAGATCAGTGAGGATCATGGGATCAAAGGAAACATGATTACTACCTGGCCTTCTGATTTAAAAAAGTCACTATTATTTCCCCGTCAGTAAAAACAGGAATACATATTTCAGCATGTTCGCTCTATGGCTCTCACGCACGCACACAGGCACGCACATGCGAAAGCAACACTCAGACAAACTCACGGGACATTTGCAGACACAATGACTTGCACCGGTGCACAGTGGACACGGAGGTAGACACAAGAACACACCTACATACACAGTCTCACACATACAACCGCGCCGCTCTGTAATCTGGGTAATTTGTACTTTGAAGCTAGTGTAGACAGATGATGGCCTCTGGAACATTCAGTCTGTTGTGTCACTGGATGTGCAGGTTCGCCGGTTGGTGTGAATTCCCAATAGACACATCCCCCACCCGCTACCCGAAAGTATAGCTGTTGTGAATAAGGTTCGTGTGAGAAGAGACACTGGCACAGCTTGTACTCTTCTCATTATTCCAATTCTTGTAGGACTTCTTGTAAGACTGAGTGTGTGTGGCTTTGCAAACTTTATGAGGGTATGAAAATTAAAGCTGCAAGTGCCGACACACAGGCGCAGAAATGCACATGCAAGCATGAAACAGCAAAAGTGTGCGCCTTTTGATAATTGCAGCAGAGAGGGGAACTTTCTTCTCCTAACCTTGAGCTGCTCCCATCGAGACCAGTTTCCCTTCGTCTACTTTTCTCATGCATTGGAATTATAAATGAATCCACACACAATATTCATAGATAAACACACACAACGTCATAAATGCTCTGCTGGGCCTCCACCACACCTGTGCATAAATTCCAGCATACATCTGTTTTTTAATAAAGAGACCTGTGGCAGTGTGCAGTTACATGCTGCTGACAGACTCACTGATTTCCAGATAGATAACATACACATCCAACTCAGCTCCCTTGGCACATTACATCACAGTTATTTTAATAATGGCTTCAACTGAGTCCTTTTTCTGGCTATGATTACATATAGGAGATTGTGTGTCTGCATGAATGTTCTTTCTTTTTTTTACTCCTTTACTATTAAATTATCACTTTGTGGTCATCTCAATGTAATTTTAAGAGTCTGAGGAGTTTAAGTTCATTATAATGTTGTTCTAAACACACGTTGGGCGCCTTATGAGGGCTACATTAAATGTCAAAGATAAAAAGAAATTCAAACTGCATCCACAGTATGTATGCAAGTGTGTGTGCATCCTGTGAGGAGGCAGCTAGTACTGTGTTGTTCTGTGTAGATATGTGATGTTGCTCCATTAACACTGCAAAGTTGTGGATGAGGGTGGGATCTTTTTTTTTGGTTTATGGTCTCTCACCCACCACTTAGCTGCTCTTTGTCAAAGCCATTCTGACAATGTGTTCAGGTATAATACAGCCCAAAGAGCTTCCTACAACAATCTGTGTCACGTGTGGATGTCTTCCCTTTCCCCTGTGAATTCCCTAACACTAAATCTGAC
>NC_135186.1:605000-632500 GCF_041146795.1 Maylandia zebra | reverse complement strand
CGACCTCCTTTCCCTCAAGGTTTCATTTTTGTTTTCTTCTTTTTTCTCTTTCCACACTTCTTCTTTCATTTCCTCTCCCCTCCTCTGATTTCTTCTTATATTTCTTCTGTCCTTTCTAGTCTTAAACTCTGGATACCCACTGGCCTCGAGAGAACAGTCATGTTTCCAATATGTCTCCATTTAGCAGAAACCAAATGAACAAGAGCAGGGCCAAAACAAGAGCAGGAAAAATCATCACACAGCCACTGGCACAATCTGCTTATCTTTCACTGCTAATAGCTTTCATGCTCATTCCTTCTGTGTGCACACATGCATGCACGTGCGCCCATGCACACACACACACACGCACACACACACACACGCAGGGAAATTCATGTATTCACATGTTGTTCTTTACACAAAAACACATTCAGATCAGTGAGGATACACATGCTCATCCAAACTTGCTTGGGCTGTTTCCTACCTCTGCCGAGAAGTACATAATGATAATTACAGTTTGGGCCTATATCCCTGAATTAACCAGATCAGACACACACACAAGTTCCAGAAATGCCAGGGGCTGCTGTGGTGTATACTGACTGAAGCGCAGTGTTTGAGAAGTCCTGTGCTGGGGAAGTGGTCCGTTCAGCCATTGTTCTCTATTAAAACCTCCTGGGAGCCATCTAAGCAAGACTGAGAGATGTGCAGGGCCAATAAAAACTCCAGTCAGACCAACAAAGAGTCAGAAAGACGACACACTTTATTAGGGTGTTATTTAACAATACGTTACTGTGACCGAAGAGCACTAGATGAGATCGCGCAGAAGTAAAGCTGCAGACACAAAGTCCTTAATATTGCGCTGTGAGATACTCATACGATAAAGACAGACAGACGTCAGCCAGAGAAGCCGCAGAGGAGAAAAACAGGAGCCGGAGCTCAGGTGTGTGTGCCAACCGCAGAGGCTTGGAGGTGTTTACAGTGTGAATATATGCCAGTAAGCCTCATTGACTCACTTGTGTGGGTATACCAGTTTTTCATGTGCCCATAATGGTAAACCATGAGGGTATTTCACTAAGCCACTCTTTTAAGGGCTGTTTTACAACGCAGCACATTCAACAACATATTACATGCAGCTGCATTTAAAACGGTTTTCTTCCATTCTAAAATCGCTCGCTGCACACTCTCTATTCACTCTCAGTTCACGCTTCCATCTGTCAAACTAAATGCACAGTTGTGTATTAACCTAATTTTAAATTCTAACTGGATTTATGAGCATTTATATCTGCACAAGCACTTCCTCTCTTGACTGCCCTTTCTTCTTTTCATTCCTTTAGCGACCCTGAGGGCAGGACCATTGTTTAGAAGGGCGTCACTGGTCCCCTCTGGGTGCTGTGTCCCGGGCTGCCTCTTTATGGCTGCAAGGCCCACCTAATCAATTGCCCACTCCTGCGCACACAATTAGTCTTGAGATTTATACAGCCGGGTAAACTTAGGGGTGTTAGTCTCCCTAAGGCCAATCAGCATTCATGGGCTTTCCAGAGAGTTCTCCTTATACGCTGGCCAAACGACACTAATAAGCTTTAAGTGTGTGTGTGCGCGTGCATGCAAGCGTGTGCACGTGTTTGCGACTGACACTAATTAGCAGCGCTGGTGCACCTATTTCCTCAGCACCATTTCCTGTGATAGTAATTATTAGGTATGTGTGATAAATTCCAGGCCCTCTTCCACCCGTCCCGAGATAAAACAAGAGGAGAACAGACAAAAAAGAGAGGCGGGAGAACGTTTCATACTCAGAGGAAGTTAAGTAGGTCAGTGTTAAAAGAGCGATGAAGCAAAAGTCGGAAGAGATACTGAAAGAATGATTTTACTCAAGTGGGGAACTCGGTACATAGTTGAAGGCAGTTTCCACATGCAACATTCCCCCATTGGCTCCTTGATGTGGCCTCCCTGTCTTTCCTTATGATTGTCAATCACTGCATTCCTTTTGCATGTGTGTGTGTTTTTTAAATCTTTTTCACTTCTTTTCTTTTCCTAATCACTCCAACTTCAATATGTCATTTATCAGATTAGGACAAAAATTGCGTCTTTCTTTGGAAAGACTCTTCCATCTCTATCAGTTTAACAAAACACGTATATCCACTGTCGACCCTCAGCAGACGTCCTCAGAGTGTCACAGTTCATCACCACTTTTATGAGCCTTCATCTCACTTACGCTTTAACTTAAGGAGACAATGCCACTTCTCATAGCCACTCCATGGTTCTTGAAACCTCACTGGTACCTCGGCCCAGCAGTTCTCACACTGACGCTTACAGAGAGTGTACATCTGTGCAGCAGCCATGCAAAACTCAAACCAGGGTTTACAAACTGTGCAGAACTTCCAAATCGTATTTAATGGGTAAGTCGGTGCTTGCCAAGCACGCTATCTGACTATAGGCACCAGTAAAATATTAATAAGTAGTGATAAAATATAACCATAATTGATGTTAAAACAGCCCAACTTGTGGCATGAGCAGATTTGGGTCCAGGAGAAAATGGCTACAAAGATTTAGTGTTAAATATAGTATTCAAACTCTAAGAGTGTTAGCCGAGCCGAGCAGTATCCAACTTGAAAACCTAAATACGTGAGCAAACTTTACATGTATCTCTGGACTATTTGTTTCCACCCTTGCGGCTCGCATTATAGGATCTAGAAAGAAGTCTCCATTACCTTACTATACCGAACAAGCGACTTGGAAGCATTTCCATGTGATGAAGTCCTCCATTGACAAAACCTCAAAGGACGAGTTGGAGGAGCTGGGTGGAGCCTGCCTAGGCCTTGACATAATAAGACACCTATAGGCTCAACAGCTGACACACACGTCGAAGGTAAACACATGTGTCAGAGGGCACAGGAGCATAGACAGACATGATGAATGGGCTGAAGATCCCACGAGGCGGCGCGCATACAAACTTGCTCAGAGAGGGGAAGGTGATGTGGAGTCAGCCCCTCCTCATCGCTGCAACACAGAGAATCCCATTCACATACGGCACTGACCCTCCATGTCTCATCATTACCTATCACAACAATGGTGCTATAACGCCACGCGGTAATTGTGCGCATATGGCTGTGCAAAGGTGCATAGGTGTGAGCATCCACTTCAAGTTCTTGTGTACAAAATGCTGTGACGTCATATATTTCCGTGAGCTCAGAGTCATTAGCAAAATGATGTCAGTATATGTGAATGTAATTTTTAGAAAAACCACAAAAACATAATATTGCCTATATTGGCTTGCTGAAGATATGAACGTGTAAATGAGGCTTTTCAGTCTAAAGGTGTGTGTGAGTGTGTGCACATGCTGCATTCATTTGTGTGTTCGTTTTTAAGTTTGTGAAAACCCGCGTGTGTGTGTCCAGGTCCCTGCGAGAGATCAGTGAGCAGGGACATGACCTTGCCAGTACAGCTGGTCTCTCTGTGTGTTTAGTCAGTGTAACCATGGCGATGGTGCTATGCAGACAGGATGTCTACATTGGGGATTTTGAAGTCATAACGTCGCTACTGCTCTAAGCTTCATTATGCCATGAGTTACTGTAAGCGGGCAGCAGATGGATATGTGACAGAATGTAATCTGGAGTTGTAATTGAGGTCTTGCTATGTTTCCACTGTGTAGAATATTTCATTTGCACTTGAGTGAAGACATGATAAAAGAAATGAGTGGTGGCATTTGACCTGAATTTACTTTTGTATAATCTCACACCATAACTGTTCAGAAGGCTTTCAAGCGTCAAGGACAAATGTGGGTATAATAGGATATAAAAAGCTTAAGGATCTTGTTTGTTATTTTCAGCCTTTCTGTCCAACATGTTATTTAGAACCTTTTTAGAGAAGAAGAAAAAGCAGACAGCTATATTAATGTCATATTTACAACGTCTCTTTATATGTTCATTTAGTTATTAAATTGGATTCTTATAGCAGTTACTGTCACAAAGAAACAGCTATTCAGAGTATATTTTCTCTGTGTTTAATCATTGCATTTAAAGCTTTCTATTTAATCTTACTTTAGTAGTTTAGATTTGTGTCCATCAAGCAATACCAGGAAGAAGTAGGAGATCACTTCGAGTAAATGTAAGTTAAGACATTTTTTGCCAAATATTCAAAGTAATAAAAAAGCCATCTTCAATGACAGAAGCACATAATATGATCGCCGACAGAGATATTAACATTAGCGAGTCTGTTGGGAAGTTCATTAGGAAACAAAAACCAATGACAAACTGCTGCAAGTACTAAAAGATGCTTGGAAGAACCTGCCTGCCAAGTGTCTTCAAAACTGTATAAGACTACTAAGGAAATCAAAGCTCTTTTGAACTAAATACTGACTTTATTTATTTAAAAAAAAAAAAAACAATTGGTGGCCAATTACTTGAAAACATGCTCCACCTCTCCATGAATCGCTTCCTTATCGTGGTGGAGGGGTTTGTGTGACCCAGGGATCCCAGGGGCTATGTTGTCTGGGGGCTGTTGTCTGATTGGGAGGAACGGCCTCCCTGATCTGAACCCGAGCGGTGCTTTGTTACTGGACTTCTGTGCAAATCACAGTTTGGCCATAACGAACACCTTGTTTGAAAATAAGAGTGTCCATAAGTGCACGTGGCACCAGGACGCTCTGGGCCGCAGGTCGATGATCGATTTTGTAATCGTATCACCAGACCTGCGACCATATGTTCTGGACACTCGAGTAAAGAGAAGGGCTGAGCTGTCAACTGATCACCACCTGGTGGTGAGTTGGATCAGGTGGCGGGGGAGGACGCTGGTGCACCTAAACGCGTAGTGAGGGTGTGCTGGGAACGTCTAGCAGAGGCCCCAGTCCGCGAGATCTTCAACGCACACCTCCGGCAGAGCTTCAACAGCATTCCGAGGGAGACTGGGGACATTGAGTCCAAATGGACCATGTTCAGCGTCTCCATTGCCGAAACTGCTGCATTGAGCTGCGGCCGCAAGGTGGTTGGTGCCTGCTGTGGTGGTAATCCCCGAACCAAATGGTGGACACCAGAGGTGAAGGGAGCCACCAGGCTGAAGAAGGAGTCCTATCGGGCTTGGTTATCCTGTGGGACTCCGGAGGCAGCTGACAGGTATCGACAGGCCAAGCGGAGTGCGGCTCGGGCAGTGGCTGAAGCAAAAACTCGGGTGTGGGAGGAGTTCGGAGAGGCCATGGAAAAAGACTTTTGGACTGCCTCGAAGAGATTCTGGCAAACCGTCAGACGTCTCAGGAGGGGAAAGCGGTGCTCTACCTGCACTGTGTATAGTGCTGGTGGAGCGCTGCTGACGTCGACTGAGAAAATTGTCAGGCGGTGGAAGGAATACTTCGAGGACCTCCTTAATCCCACTGACACGTCTTCCGAGGAGGAAGCAGAGTCTGGGGATGAGGGGAATGACCCGCCAATTTCCGGGGGCGAGGTCACTGAGGCAGTTAAACAACTCCTTGGTGGCAGAGCCCCTGGTGTTGATGAGGTCCGCCCCGAGTTCCTGAAGGCTCTGGACGTTGTAGGGCTGTCCTGGTTGACACGCCTCTGCAATGTTGCGTGGAGATCAGGGGCAGTACCTGTGGACTGGCAGACCGGGGTGGTGGTCCCCATCTTTAAGAAGGGGGACCGGAGGGTGTGTTCCAACTACAGGGGGATCACACTCCTCAGCCTCCCTGGGAAAGTCTATGCCAGGGTGCTGGAAAGGAGAGTTCGTCCGCTAGTCGAACCTCGGATACAGGAGGAACAATGCGGTGTTCGTCCTGGTCGCGGAACACTGGACCAGCTCTTTATCCTCTCGAGGATACTTGAGGGTGCATGGGAGTTTGCCCAACCAGTCTACATGTGTTTTGTGGACTTGGAGAAGGCATTCGACCGTGTCCCTCGGGGTGTCCTGTGGGAGGTGTTGCGGGAGTATGGGGTGTCTGGCCCATTGCTACGGGCCATTCGATCCCTATACAACCGTTGTAAGAGCTTGGTTCGCATTGCCGGCAATAAGTCGGACTCGTTCCCGGTGGGTGATGGGCTCCGCCAGGGCTGCCCTTTGTCTCCGGTTCGGTTCATAATTTTTATGGACAGGATTTCTAGGCGCAGCCAAGTGGTGGAGGGCTTTCGCTTTGGTGGCCTCAGAATCTCATCTCTCCTTTGATGTGGTTCTGTTGGCTTCATCGGGTGAGGGCCTCCAGCTCGCACTGGAACAGTTCGCAGCCGAGTGTGAAGCAGCGGGAATGAGGATCAGCACCTCCAAATCTGAGGCCATGGTTCTCAGCCGAAAAAGAGTGCCCACTCCGGGTCGGGGATGAGTTCCTGCCCCAAGTGGAGGAGTTCAAGTATCTCGGGGTCTTGTTCGCGAGTTTGGGAGAAGGGAGCCGGAGATCGACAGACGGATTGGTGCGGCGGCTGCAGTAATGCAGACGCTGCACTGGTCCATCGTGGTGAAGAGGGAGCTGAGTGTAAAAGCGAAGCTCTCAATTTACCGGTCGATCTACGTCCCTACCCTCACCTATGGCCACGAGCTGTGGGTAGTGACCGAAAGAACGAGATCGCGGATACAAGCGGCGGAAATGAGCTTCCTCCGAAGGGTGGCTGGCCTCTCCCTTAGAGATAGGGTGAGAAGTTCGGCCATCCGGGAGGGGCTCAGAGTAGAGCCGCTGCTGCTCCACATCGAAAGGAGCCAGCTGAGGTGGTTCGGGCATCTGACAAGGATGCCCCCTGGGCGCCTCCTGGGTGAGGTGTTCCAGGCGTGTCCCACTGGGAGGAGGCCCCGGGGCAGACCCAGGACACGCTGGAGAGATTATATCTCTCGGCTGGCCTGGGAACGCCTTGGTGATCCCCCGGATAAGCTGGAGGAGGTGGCTGGGGAGAGGGAGGTCTGGGCCTCTCTACTTAGGCTGCTGCCCCCGCGACCCGGCCCCGGACAAAGCGGATGAAGATGGATGGATAGATGCTCCACATGAAAAGTAAAAATATTTAAAAGGTATGCGTTCTTTGTTTCAGTGTGATGCAGGTATTTGCTGATATATGTTGTGCTAAAGTTGGTCATTTTACTCCAACAACTGCTCTTCATATGGCTCTTCCAACTCTTTACAGCTATAGTTCAGCTTCACCTTTCTTTCTTCCACCACTCCCTACATCCATCAGTCCCTCCATCAATCCCTGGCCCAGCATATCATTCTCCATCATGTACTATTTCCTCCCTAAATCTATGATACAACTTCCTCTTTTCCTCATTCTGTCTTGTAATTTTTTCCTCCATCTCTTAACTTTTCAACTTGCCACTTAGCTACCCCAAAGAAGTTCCGCTTTATCAACTCTGCATCGAAGCTGCCACTGTTTTCCCCCCTTTCTTTCCACTATCGTCGTTTCCATCACTGAAATGTAAACAGAGATAATATCACCTACATTCCCAAAGTCTATAGAAGGATCAGGTTCAGTAAGCCACTGCGATGTTGTGGCATATATAGTTTTATCCTATTCAGACTATGGAAACATCTCAATGACTAGCTATTCAAAATGTCCAAACACATAATTTCTCTATTGTGCACCTATACCCCATGACCCAAGACTTGTTTAATGACTAGCTCCTCCAGAGGCCATCTGTGTGAGTGTGAGTGTTTGTATGTGTGTGTGAATATTGTACAGTGTGGTGGAAACTCAATCTGGTGTGGGGTGACAGAGGAGACCTGCAGTGTTCTTAAGCATTAAGCATTCAGCTATATAGCTATATCTGTAAAAGGCAAATATGAAAATGCTCTCCCTCTCTCTTTCTCACACACACACACACACACACACACACACACACACACACACACACACACACACACACACACACACACACACACGATGAACAGGGAAACCCAGAATGCAATGAGAGTATTGAAAATGCTTTTTCCTTCCTTGTCTCTTTCATTAACAGTGTTGAAAAGCCAAGAGTTCTCTACCTCCCTCTGGCTTACACACACACACACACAGACACACACACGCACACATATATATGCACACATTAAAGACACACACAGAAAGCTCTCCAATTCATTGGAGACATGCCTCACATGGTTTGCTTCAGCTGGTCTTCTTGACAAATGCCACATTACAGCAGAGGGAAGGAGAAACTTGGCATGCAATCAAACTTCTCTCATGATTTAAGATTTGAAATGCTTCAGCATGTGCAGTCCCTCCATTCCACTCTCTGCTCCCTCTCATTCCCTCTTTCTGCCCGAAAGAGGGAATTTTCTGCTTTCCCCCTAACGTGTCTCGCTTGTTACCTCTCTTTCATTGCTCTATCTTTCCTGTTTAGCTTTCCCTCTGCTAACTTGGAGCAGAGCTGTGCTCTGGGAATATGGCCCCTTTTAAAGGAGTAAGCCACAGTTTGTGTAAGTATGTGCATGTCTGCAGACGTGAGTGATTATATGCGAGTTCCACTGAGGCTGTGTGTACGTTCTGCAAGTGTATCTTTGCAGCTTGTTCAGCTGTGTGTCAGTCTCACGAAGCTTTGCCCTTTGCAGTTCAACAGTCCTTTAATCCTCATCACCAGTGACCCCTAACCCCTGCTTCTAACCTCTTCACGCACACACACACTTAACCGTGTACAACAGACCACACACACAAACATGCACATTCATGCCTCTCATGTCCCCTTATCAATGGCACATTTCTAAAGGTCTTACCAATGCAGGCTTGAACAAAAGCTGAAGGTTCTACTTTGTTGTTTTTGTTGTTCATGTCAGCGAATCATCACAACAACCTTCTTCCTCAGATATATTTCTAATAAAATCAATATAAGCTACCGGACCACTAACTCACTAAAATAATCACATGCTACTTTGCTGAGCATTTTTCTATACTGTACGTAGACCACGCTTTCTGACTTTATCATATGTTATTCATTTCCACTGATAAACATTCCCAGTAATGCTTGGAGGGTGGAAATTGAAACAGACAGGAAGGTGGTTTGTATCAGCAGTGTGTGTGTTTGTGTGTGTGTATGAAGATAGACAGGCAAAGGGCACCCTGCTGTCAGTAGTCAGAAATACCCTATACAGCTATATGTACATCAGATATGTGTGGTCTGAAGAGCTGAAGCCACAGTAGGCTTTAACAATTGTGTTTTCAATACATACAGAATGTGCCAGCCTTCTCTTTTGTACTGCACTGAGTAGCTGACATTAAAGGCATTTCTCCGCAGCACATGACAAGCAGATATGTGGTTCCATGCTCCTTCAATCAGAGCGCTCAAAGCAAACGCACATGTAGCCAAGCCACTTGCAGATCACTGAACTCACTCACACATCCATACACAACCACTGACATACACTCACACATGGAAATGCAAACAGTTCTACACATCCTCCTCCTAAGCTTCCTTCTGCTCTAACTCCCTCTGTGTCACAAAGACACATGAAGCAAGAGCTGCACACAAATCTAAGACTACACCACCTGTCCTCAATAAACTGAACTTTTCACGAGGCACCTTTAGACAACGGCTGATCCTGCTTCAGAATACACCTCAGAGCTGATGTCTATATCACACTCAAACACGAACGCATATGTGAACAGGTGAGCAGATAAATGTGCCTAATACAATATTAGACACAGGTTTATGAGCTGCAGTGAAAAAAATGCTGCTATTTTTACAAATGTTCTTGATAAAACAGTGAGTAAATCATGCCAGTGCCCATCATACCATGCCAAAAAAAGAAAATCTACTTTTATGGGCTGTCAGTCACTTGCACTCACACTTTTAGTGTACTTTTATCCCCCCTTCGGAGGCAGCTGTGGCTCAGGAGGTACAGCAGGTCGTCTACCAATCGGAGGGTCAGGGGTTCGATCCTCCAACTTGCATGTCAAAGTATCCTTGGACAATATACTTAACCAAGAGTTCCCCTGAATGCATTTATTATAGTGTTTGTGAACATTAAGTTAGTGCTTATGCACAGAAAAGGGCTTTTGTATGAAAGGGTGAATGAGGTTTGTAGCAAGAAAGTGTTTAAACTGAGTAGAAAAGTGTAGAATCGCTCACTACCAGTCGATATGGTAGCTCCGTGTCAACACGTGGGGTACTGGGGCAATAATTTAATTTTAAAAATGCATAACTAAGAAATTACTATGTAACTGAAAACATTAACTTGGGATCAACAATTTCTACTTGAGATACATTTGAATGGCATTTATGTAATAGTGTAATGGAGCCAAAAACAAAGATTAGAAAGTTAAAGGACAGTGGTTTAATTCCAGACTCTCCCAGTCTGCATGTTGATGTGTTCCCTGACTCAATACTGAACCCCAAACTGCCTCAGATGCATCAAATCACATGATTTTTAAAAAAGTAAAACATTTGATAATTAACTTCTTACAACTGAAATTATTCACACAGTCCTGATGTTTCAGGGAAATAATGTTAAACATGGTGTCCAGTGCTGTGACTTCTTACCTAAAAACATGGTGTATTTCTAAAGTAGTAATACAGCATGACTCAAATTTTTACCCCTCTGTTAGCATCTTATTACTAAAATATCCAGTGCTACTCATTTTACTACACATCTTGCACTGCAAGAACGTTGCCTTTAACTTTAACCTAAACAATAAGCACATGAAAATGGCACGTTTCTAATATTGTGACCTAAACCACAACACTAACCACTTTGTAAAGACAGATGTTTGGGCCGACAGCTGTACTCAATTCAGTTAAACTTCAACTAAAAGCTACCTAATGTAACTGAAAGTGAGTGCGGTATATGTAGACATGTAGGTGACTGCGACACTCACTTCATCTCCAGAATCTCCTCCAGCTGCTTTCGTCTCTCCTGTCGCAGACTGTTCAGATGTCCGTCTCTTTCATGCAGCGACTGCTGAGTGGAGGACAGACGCAGTTTTGTGGCGTCCAGCTCCTGGCGCGTCTTCTCCAAAGCTCCCATCAGCTCCTCCAGCTATTCAGTGGAAGACAAAGAAGGAAGGTGGTATAAACACACTAGAGGACCCACATTGATCCGTTCTTAATTATAAGATAAGTTTATAATAATACAAAGAAACATGTCTATTCTGCACTTATGCATGCACACTCACACACAGAAGTGAGCATGCTAAAGTAATTTGATATAGGACAAGTTATCTGCTGTCTGTGTGTGTGTCAAGAACGTGTGTTGGATTGCTAAAAGATGACATAAAATGACAGCCTAAACATTGAAAATCAATGGCCAGCTGACATTTAGGAGCAGGAGAAATTACTCGGGGTCACAGGTTAGCTGAGTGATTGTTCTGACCCTCTCCTCTCAACCCTCGCCTTTCACTTATCATATTCTCAAGTGCAGTTGTGCTTTAGAGCTGAGGATAATGATCAACCTCTTGACTGCATCCTCTGTATCTGCACACACATGTGTGTCTGACAGGATATGACCTCAGGGCGTCATTAGACAGGAAGTGTCTAATTGTCTAACAGCTAGCACTTCACAATAGGATGCAGTATTACTCAAGCATGTACAGATGTAAATGTAAAACAACAGGAACATACATTTATCATTGTTTACTTTTGATGAGCTGCTAATTTGTGATACAGGGTAAAAAAAATCTAAAGTTTGGAAGAAAAAAAGGAGAAAGAAAAATGCAGAGAAAAGGATTATTGGGGAAAACCACTGCATGGGGTAGGACATGAGAGAAAGGAATGGGCCTCTTTTATGAAGGAGCCAAATGGTTCACACATTTTCAGGACAGTTTCCATCTCCTCCAGTTTTCTAGGTGTGTTTCACAGATGTCAGCTTACGTGCTCACTCTTCATGAATATCACACGCTGAATACGAGAAGAAAAAAGCAAAGGGAGTGCGGAGCGCTGAAACTTAAACAGTACGGTTGGAAAATGACGACTTTCAGTCAAAACTTCTTCAAAATGTAACAAAATATTCAATATATTCAATAAAATACACCCCATAGCTCTGCCAAGAACAATTGACCTCAGTAGTTTCTAGCTGTTAATAGACCGAGCAACGTCAAAATATGCACGTCTCCAAACTTACACCATTTTAATATTCACTGTTTGATTCCAGGATCGAGTGCATACAAAGCCAATCTTTTCTTCTTGAAAGCCAAGGGTCACACACACAGCTCCACTTACACCCACCACATGCCTATCAACCCTCATGCACCAACTTTTCCCTTCCCAGTCCCTTATTAGTCCACCACCCAGGCTAGCCCTCACTTCACAATCACATCATTAATAAGGAATACAATGCATTTTAGTGAAATTAGGGACCTAATCAGCTTAGCAGTGAGCCTGTGCGTGCTAATTTAGCTCAACTTCAAGGCAAAGCCCCCCAGCCAGGCTAAGGCCTTCTAAGGCTGGCCCAAAGCCCCTTTAGTTGATAAGCTGATTGAGGGCTCAGAGGTAAGGGCCAAATCCCTCTTGTCCGTTTGCGTTGTGTTGCTGGTTCAAAGGCCTAGTTCAAACGCCACAGAGGGGAGAGCAAAACAGCAGAAATCAAGAACAAGAGAGAGAGAGCGCGGAGATAATTGCGTGAGACAACTTAAGAAGGCAGATGGGAACACGCAAGGCTCGGGACAGTGGCTGGACAGCAGAGATGATTGTATGAGAAAGACGAGAGGCAGAGGGAGTGAGAGACTTAGAAAACAAGGGTGTGAAAAAAAGTGACCCAGGGCATTACCCATGCTCCATTTCAGCAGGTCAGGCTGATGGAAGACTTTCAGCGCATTACACATCATGAGACTGATTACTCTGGGACAGAGGGGAGAAGAAAGAAGAAAATCAAGCAAAGAGTGAGGAGAGGAGGGGTGAGAATGTGAGTTTGGCAGGGCGGGCTGAAGCAGTGCCAGAGTCAGGTGATGTTTCAAAGGAACTGGTTCCTCTCTAAGTCGCTCCACGCACTCTTTTCCAGTCTCCGAGGCAAGACTGGTGATTGACTGACAACTGTCTAGTTTTAAAATGATGGCATGCTGAACCGCTCCCGTCTTATGTGGTAACGTTATTTTGGCTGACAAAGCTCACTCCTTTGACAGCGAACAGTGAGCATCGGTGACTGAGCACCTTGAGCACTCGGGCAGCTTTCCTTGTGTCAACAGTGTGGCTGTAACTCCATTCTAGTTCAGCTCGTGTCAAGTTCAGTCGCTAGTATGACCACACGCTGGCTCGGTATGTTTTCTATGCGTAGGGTTTGGATTGACTTATAATAAAGGCTTGTGACTATGGCTCGTGGGGTCAATGAATGTTAATGTGTCATCAGCTAGAAAAGGCTTTTCCTGAATCTTTGGGTAATCTCAGGTCACAGCTGAATCATTTACTTCTATGCGTGCAAAAAGTCCCTCAGACATAAATATACTTTTCTGACTTTGCAGTGAATCAGAATATTGTTTGATAAACACAGTATCCATGCTGAATGCAAGTCAAGCGTGCAAAAGTACAGAAATTGTGAAAAGAAGGGAGAAAAAAAACAAAAAAAAACAAGCCGCAGTTAGCGTTGGCGCTCGCAAAATTTTCTAAACTGAGTTTGACCTTCCCTTACTTTGCTGCTCCGGCCTCTCTTCATCTTTTAAACTCTCCCAGGAAGCACACGTGTGTGTTTGAGGCAATATAGCCGCCATTCTGCCTCAAAATGTTGGTTCTTGTTTTAACCGCCGATTGCTCTCATGTTACTTGTGGCACTCGTAAGTAATGCGAGGTCATTCTCATTCAAATGCATGCTCACACCGAGAGGAAACACACTCCCTTGCCTTGTTTCTCTTTCCCACCGCAGACACACCTACGTACACACACACACACACACACACACACACACACACACGTAAACTTTTTTGGGGCCTGCTCAAAGTTGTAGACGGACCAGCAGGCAGCCAGAAAGGCAGCCAGATAAGCAGGACATGTGGTTAAAAGGGGCAACCTGTGCTCCATCAAGTCTCCAGCTTTGTCAGTCACTCTGCTTACAGAGACATAAACTCACAACATCTCAAACGTATGCTTACATTTTCAAAGATGCAAAGTTAACAAGAAAAAACGAAAGGAGGCCACTGGAATTTTTTCTCCTTTTTTTTGGTTTGAAATTTCAGTCAAGAAGAATAAAATAAACAAAAGAGTGTTTAGAGAATAAAAAGTAAATTAAGAAGAAAAAGCAATAACAGAGAGGAAACAAAAGGCAACTACCCATTTGGTAATAATGATATAATGGTCTGCCTGCAGCTACATTTTGAACCACATGGAGGCGCAGTTAAGTTTTGTTTTTTGCAGTGGTCCTGAAGTCCTGAATGATCTGATCAACTGATCACAGAGTTTAAAAGGTACACAAGGAAACCTGTGTGGAGAGCCTCGAGACTATCTGTGTGCATGCGTGCGAGTAAATGTATATGGTGGTATGGCGCCCGATACGCGTGCGCTACGCCGGGTAAACCTGTCTCTGGGCCTGAACCCGGGCAGCCTCCTCCTGTGCCCAGAGAGCCTCCCTATGTGCAGAGGTGTTCATGCTTTCTCTCAGTGCCCTCTCCAGCTCCATGATCCGCTCAGCTGTGTCCCGCATGGCATCCTGGGAAGCCAAAAGAGGAAGCTAGGGGCATGAAGATTTAAGGGGAGGGGTTTTGGAAGCAAAGCAGCAAAAAGTAGGAAGATGAATGTTTTTTCAGTATAGTTTGCTCTTAAATGTTCAAACGATTTGGTGCACAAATCATCTGCATTCACACTGCACTGTTTGGTCCTTTGCAAAAAAAAAATCATTCTAGCTAAATCAGAAATGAAAGAAAAGAAAAACAAATCCTGCAGCTAGAGAAGCAAACAGACTTCCCACATGAAGAATTAGACACAGCCGAGACACAAGAGAGAGAGAAGTAGGGCAGAAAGAGTTTCTAAGTGCTGTGACCTTTGCTGCCATCCATGTGAGTGTGAGAATCTGTAGGTGTGGAGTAGACTGTGTGCATTTACATGCAGTTTGTGTGTGGCCTTTCACACCTATGGTGAGTGGAAGAAAAGGATCCGCTTCCACCCTGGTTGATGGAACTGTGAAAGAAAACACTGGACAGAAATAATAAACCCTCTGATTCTCCATCTCGCCACCTTTCTTTTTTTGTCAACTTTCTCTGCAGCACCGAAAGCGTTGACTCACTTTCTAGTTCACACGTTCACACTTTTCTGGGAGCACTACAGAAGCTTTGTGGACACGTGGACGAGGAAACAGTTTCCAGTGATTTTAAATGGTTAAACTAATGAACTGATAAAGCAAACTTACAAACTTCACACTAAACCCCAGATCTGAATTATAGAATTACAATCAAATTCTGGTTTGAACTCATATCAAACAATGAGCCTTTAACTATTACGGAAACATATAGTCCCATAATTCTCTGTAGAGTCACAGTGACACAAGATGACAATAAGAAGGGTATGTAAGAAAGAACAATTAATGGCAACACGCTACAAAATCTGTCCATAAGGAGCAACAAAAGTGTCACAAACCTGATATACTCATGCCTTACATCTACATGTAAAATATAAATGTGAACGAGGTATGTGAAAAGCAATAAGCACTGTTGAGTAATAGGGATGGCCGGACGCTCTCTAGGAAACGTGAGAATAAGTCTGGCTGACTGCTGTTAAAATGATATTTCATCTCAGAAATAGATGCTACATGTTTGTGAAAGTGAATATAATCTTTGAAAGAGTGGCATCAGCCAGCTTTAGCTGCCCTGTAAATGTGCACATGTCTCATGTCTGACAGGGATCTAGAAAATATTTTGTATTACAAGAGAAATCGCTTGTGATGGATTCCACACATGTAGTGAAAGTCATTTTATGAGACAGCGCCAGGAACACACAAGTTGCACATGAATAGCTTATTAAGTGCCTCCAATAAATACTAAAGAAGAGGAAATAAGTATAAGGTTGGTACAATTATCAGCCCATCAGTGCAGGAGGCTAACTCACTGAGCGAGTCAGTGGTGCAGACTAAAACTGCAGCAACAGGATTATCCATAAGTGTGATGAAAACATTGCCAAGCCATCCGAATCACAAGTGGATACTTGTGGCACGTTACGTCGGCATGGCACAGCTGGAGGTGAGCGACAAACACCCACACGCACACACAGAGCCAGGCCGAGTGCGTCAACGGTCCGAAACTGTAATTGGATGTGACAGACAAGCAGTAACTCGATGCACCAGAATCAACAAGTACTGGTCTGACCCCACCCAACAGACAGAAACACGCACACACACACCCCACTGAGATGGGGCTGCCACTGCTGGACCCCTGAGTGTAACCTAACCAGAAAGCTGTGTCTGCCCCTGTATGAATGTGCACTATAAATGTGTCTGTGCATACATGTTTGCTTTAAGTTTTATTAGTAACACGAGAATATCGCTGGCTTTCAAGACTACAAAGAATGGGGAAAAATAGGGCAAGAAGATACAAAAGCACAGAGAACGGGGAGAAAAGTAAAGATAATTGCCTCTGCAGCAACAATCATCACCTAATTCCCCCAGGAAGGATCATTATGGCTCTGGTCTGTTCTGGCTTGATGAAGGGATTACGATCACTTACATAAACGAGCGGAGAGTGAGAGAATGCACATTTCCAGCAGCTGTGCACCTATGATCAGACATCTGTCTCAGTCTTTATGAACTGTTGTGTTTCATAATTTAAAATATGCTAAATATGTATGCAGGGCCAGACATCTCATAAGTAATTTAGGTCCAGTTTACAGACTCTGGGAACAATCTTTTTTTTCTTCACATTTCCCCCTAAATCAAAAAACAAAACAAAAAACACAAAAAGAAGAAACCTTCCTTGCTATAATTCACTTTCAAAAACAGGTGAGCACCGAGGGTTGCTGATGCCTCTCAGTTACAGATAAAAGAGAAATAAAAGGCCGGTGTGAAGGTTTGAGGAGAATACTTCCGATGTGTTTTCTCTGTGTTTGTTAAGTGCAGCGTGGCGCGATGGAGACAATGGAGCAAAGAGATGTTATCGCTCCATCCCACATAAACTCTTCTGGCAAGATTGGGAGAGTTTGTTTGTGTGTGTTTACCCTTGGAGCGTGCTGTGTTCCTGATGGAGCCAGAGATAAGAGAGAGACAGAGAGCAGTGGAAAGAGAAAGGAAGAGGCCACAACCAGCCTCACCGCTGAGCAGACACAATCCGGTCGTAATGTCTGACGTCACTAGCCGTGTCTGGGTCTAAACTCCGCTGCAGGTCCATATATCAAACGATCACTATGGCATTACTGAGAGTTGAAAAACTGTCTAAAGTCTTTCATCTTTAATAAAATGATCAGCGTTCTGCTCTACCAGGTGTAACAACTGAGTTTAACATCCAGGCATCCATGAAAACGGAATTTATGACATTTAACGGAGTTAGAAGTTAGCAGGGAGTTAGCTCGCTAGCTTCTATCTAAATACAATATAGCATGTCCTGACTGCGGGGTTTTGGAAACAAATTCAAACGTACAGCTCTGTTATCACTTCCAGCATAAATGAAGACAGAAAACTAAACAGCAGTGACGTTTGTAGGGTTACTGAAGTTGGGCTAGCTGGTATATAATGATGTGCTATGTGACCGCTAGCGACACAGCTATGTTAGCATAATATAAACAAGCTAACTTTTTTTCCACTCGATAAAAGTTAACGTGAGTGTTCTCGGTGGTCAGGAACAAATGTAATCGCATGGCAGGATGCTGTAAAAGGACCAAACTTCAGCCAGGAGAACAACTGAGATAATCCATCCACAATACGAGGTTAGTCATTCATATACTGCTGCATGGGCTGGGCTGTAGTTACATCCTAAGGTTTTAAAAACTGAGCTTAAATAAATGATTAGCGGTAATAAAAGCTGAGGGAGGTCAACAGTGATCACTGACTGTTTTAGGAGCTTTTTGAGATCAAATAGAAGAAAATACAAAACATTAAACATGTTAACAACACAAAAGCCACATTAAACGCAGACTACTTTAGACCCGGAAGTAGGATTCGTCACGTCATCACTTAACGACCGGATATACAGATTGTATGTTGTGTCTCCATAGCCAGTGAATATTTGATCTAATGTAACCTGACTTCAACATTTCAATGTTTTATTGGTATGCCTTTGTTGCATTTTTAACAAATTCCTCCTATATTTACCTCGAAATGTATTACATTAAATTGCTGTCTATTAGCTGACGTCTAAGAAACTTAAGTCTTATTCATGTTGGATTGATGTCCAAGTGATAAATTTCTTCTGAAACCTGCCCCAAAAATGGGGAAACGTTTTTCTTCAACTTAACTGCGCAATCGAATTGACTAAAATGTGGTGCACATGTGAAATCACTGTTAAAGTGGATTTTGCAATAACTCATAAGGATCAAAGGAGTCTTTGACGTCAGACGGTCTGGAGACAGAAATATCTATATTATAAACTGTTCTAATGGAGTTTGTGTGAATTTTATGTTCATTTTAAAACAAGTCTAAGACTCTACAGCCGCCTTTGTGGTTCAGTGAGACTATATCCTCAAAGCTTAAGCACAACATTGTTTTGGACTACATGTTAGCTTTGGCATAATCAAGACTGTCAAAGCTAGCATGCTCGTTTGTAACCGCACTATTGTTTGCCATGATTGTCCTTCTAGGTTAATGACATAGTAACAGTTATTAATTCCCAGAAATAGGTTGATGGGAATGTTTTCAATGAAGTGTATTAGAATTGAGGTTTTGCTGAAGGAGTTACCAACATGATTAAAATCATCTTGAGGAGACAAATGTGTGCCAAATTCATGAGATTTCATCCAGTGAACATTTAACTTTGAACCGCAAATGTTAAAAAGATGCAAAAGTTTGTTGTGGAAGAAGCTGGTAGATCATCAAAGTTAGGGTTTAAGCACTAAGTATAGTGGATGTCTGTATCGAGTTTCATGGCAATCCACTGAATAGTTCTCTAAATATCAAGATTAACCGAGAAAGCTTTAGAGCCATGCCGCTGGCACGGCTAAAAATCTGTGTTGAGACATGAAAGGAGTTAACGTTATAAAGCACGCATGGATAAGTGAAAGTATGCAAGAATGTTATGTAAGATGTCAGCACAAAAGGAATTACAGTCCAGTGAAAAAAAGAGCTTTCACAGGACACCATGTAGTGCTGTGGAAAACTAAGTACACCCACAGAATTAAGAAGGTGAGTAGCAGCAGCTTTTATAGTCTAGGTGTAACATATCTTTGTAAAAGCAGAAGTTTAATGGTCTGGAGCGTTCTGGTTCATCCTAACACAATCCCATAATCTTCCCAGTAGTGGGCGTCCCAGCAAATTCACCCCAAGGTCAGACTGTAAACAGAGTCTCAGAATAATTGCATTAAACCTAAGAGCTCCATCCCAGACAAGTATGGCTTGTTTGGAAGGGCTGTCAGGAGAAGGCCTCTTCTCTCTAAAAGAACATACTACTTCCTATAGGTATGCACATTACCAACCAAACAAACTACACAACCTCTGCAACAACCTCAGGAGGGATGATGATTTGGGCTTTACAGCTACAGGACCTGAGCACTTTGCAGTTATGGAGTTAATCGTGAACTTGTCTGTACACGAAAGCATTCTAGAGTCAAATGTGACATGAATGCAACAGGACGATGAACCAAAGCTCAGCCCAAGTGCAATGCTGTGGTGGAATCATGTAGTCCTGTGAAAACTGTTCTGTATATTGTTATGCAGAACATCTGGCTCAGATTACTTATTAAGAATGAGAGCAGCTGGAAAGAGCTGCTTTTTTTTCTTCTCTTGGCCACGCCCACCTCTCAGGTGCAGCCAGTTGCTCTGAAGACCGACTGAGGCTCTTGCCAGAGGAAACAGAAAAGAATAGCACAGGAAACCAGGAGGGTGGAGCATCACAGATCAATGACAATAAACAGGGATTTCAGTCTGATTGCATGTATCTGCTTGAAGACGAACATTTCCTTTGCTCAGTATTTTTTAATATATTCAATAACTACAAAAATAAATGGAAATAACAAAATTTTGCAGACCTGAGGCCTTTCTCAAAGCTTCTTATCCAAGATGCTTCTTCTCCAATCTCTCCCAATTGACATATCTGAGCGTCTGCCACATTTAGTGCCATCCCAAACATTAAATGATGTAGTCAACAAAAATGTGATGGTTATATTGTATTCAGGATAAATGATACTAATGATAACACTGCTAATAATATGCTATAATAATAATAATATTTAAAAAAAAATACGAATCAGAGATTTTCAGAAAGGGCTTTTTAAAGAACCTCAAAGAGCCGAGGAGAGTAAAAGAGATCACAAACATAAAGGCGAATGACCGTGTAAGCTTCGAAAACAAGCAGTAAAATCTGGTAAACACTGAAGGTCAACAAGAGTTAGAGTGATGTGGTCACCTCCACTGGAACGAGTTAAAAGACGAACAGCAGCACTTGGAGGCCTGTCTGACGTTCAAGAGGAGCGCAAATATACTTTGCTGTAATCTAGAAAACGATTGATGTCATTTGAATGTAAAGTGCTGTATATTCATGGGGACTGTTGCTACAGCCAAGCAGCTCGACAGAGTTCAAAATATGAAGATGTTTACAAAAAATAGAGAAAGGCCACCAAAGGAGTTTGGAGTAAGTTTTATTTTTCGCACATGAAAGAAGGAAGTTTGTCCCAAAGCTTGCAGCTGTATTTATATGCTACACCTGAATCAAGGGCGCTTCGTTCAGCTGTTAGTGTAACTTCAAAAAGACTCGCACTAAGGACGCACTAGGTAAGGTCCGCTTCAGCGTGTCCCACGTCCCTGTACCTGACATGCACGTCATGTCTCTTTCCAGCAATACTAATGTGTGTTTCACAGACACTGTTTAGATACAGAAATAGGAAGTTGAATGCTGGCTGCCAGAATACACAAATAGCAGAATAGTTCAACAGAAAAACAGACTGAGAGAGACTCTTGGTCTGTTTGGCAGGAAGGTAAATGTACTTTACTTCATCCGTCCCCTGGGGATAACCTGGCATGGCTACACTCTGTATATTAACACCTCAGCCTGCAGACGAGTAGAAGTATACGTGTGCACTCACACAGTGAGTCAACACTCTTGTTGACGTCTAAGCAGGTAAGCAACTACACAAATTACATCAGAGAGGGTACATCATGAGGTCTGACTAGACACAGTGTGCTGCTATTCCCATGTGAGTCACCATGATGCAGTTTTTAGGTATGGAACTGAGTTTTGTTTCTGGTTAAGACTCTGAGATCTATGAATGGAGGGACTACAGCACAGCTAAGAAGAAGAAGAAATTCATCGACATCATTTGCAATTGGTGGTGAGAGGGGAAACAAAAACAGGTAGATGAACTGAGAATGAACCAAACTGAACTCTGCTGGTTGGAAACATGAAAAAGAATCCAAACATAACACTGACATAAACGTACGAACATAATCAAACCTGTGATAACGAGTGGGGATGTCCATCAATCAGGGCGTCTTTCCTCATCTCGCCTGGCACCGTCTGCTTCTGGATGTTAGGAGACTTGATTTGTCTTCAGACAGAGAAAAATGGATAACAACAGATAAACAAGGAGTGTTTGTTATATCATATATCAATGATCAAAATCTGAAATACATTAAATGACTAAATTTAATGCTATGAGATATACGGTCATTTGAAAGTACAAAACTGCTTGCTTTTTTGACATATTTGAGCCTTTTAAAGACGACAATTATCCATAAAAATATTCATCAAAATGACCATTTTCTTCAACAAAAAAGAAAAGGGGAAATAATTAATCAAACCTTCAACACCATGCAAGTAGAATTCGAGGCAAGTAGAAAAAATGCTTATGGACGCCTACAGAATGAGTCTAGCAAGTGATTGCATGTACAAATGCAAGAAACTCTTCAAGATGCAGATGAAGACATGTTGCATGAATGAGCGGTCAGAAAACTCAACAAACAGATGCCACAAACACAGGCAACATCTTTTTAAGTCAAGAGTGGACTGGCTTTCACCTCAGAAAAATAGTGCACCAGTTGAAATGTATGTTCTTAAAATGTATGACAAAACCAATTTTCCTTGAGGTTTTCTTCAAGTATATTGCCTTTGGACTTAGTTACTGTATCAAAGAGAATCAAAACATTATCCAACTATGCCAGAAAAGTGGAAGATTGTCATTATTAAGCCCCATCAGGAAACACATTTTTTGCATTTAAGCTATCCTTTGTATGAGGAACAATGGGAAGCCAGTGTGCAATCGGGGACCAAGATTTCTGCATCCTTATGTTGAAGTGTCCTTGGGCAAGAGACTAAAACCGAAGGACCTCCCTATGCACCCTTACAGGTTTCCATGTGTGCACGAGCTTTAAAAATATGTCTGTAAGTGCAGCTTGCAGTGCACTTTGAGTACAACGTAAAGAGGTGAAAAAGTATTAAAAACTAGAGTAGGTTAAGCACAGAGCACAAGTTAGCCTATATATCAAGTTGTTGGGCAGCACAGAGGCACATTGGTGGCCTCGCATCAAGGTTGTTGGGTTTAACCTGACAAACATGTCCAAAGATTGCTTGTCAGGTTAACTGGTGATTCTAACATTTGGTGTGATGGTAAATACTTACACAACACAAAAAATAACAATAATAACAGCAATAATACAAAAATTGGTGTGGGCATGGAAGAGCTGAGCCAAGGGTGAAGGAGTTTTCATGAAATTCATTATATTTCAGGGGGATAAATCATACAGAGTGAATGTTAAATGTCTGAACCTGTATTTACACATCCTAGCGTTATCAGAGGGGAAATCCTCGGCCTGCCCAGCACTGTGCAGCTGCAACTGATATCTGACCACTGGCACAACATGGTGCAAAACCGTGCTTTACTTGAAACAAAGAGGCTCTGAAGACGTTTTAAGTTAAAAGTTATAAATTATAATCAAAAGCATATAAATTAAAAAGTAAAACCTCTGACATTTATCCTCTGGTTCTGTGGTAAAACAGGTGCTTCCTAAGATGGAAACGATGGCTAAACTGGGAAAATTTCAAAGATTCTTGTGGCTAATGGGATTTTTTAAATGAATGGCTCCAGAGGGACAAACA
The DNA here is from genome assembly GCF_041146795.1 of Maylandia zebra. Taxonomy (NCBI): domain Eukaryota; kingdom Metazoa; phylum Chordata; class Actinopteri; order Cichliformes; family Cichlidae; genus Maylandia; species Maylandia zebra. Next base: position 609,494 of record NC_135186.1, on the reverse strand, counting down.
TGCAAAGTCTGGCCCTTGTGTCCACTTTTGAAAGATTGCTTCAACTATCAGCTGCACTGTGATGACGGGCGAAGGAGCGGCTCCCAGAGGAAACCAGCATAAACTTGGCGAGATCGTGCAAGCACCACATAGAAGGGGACGTTGTTTTCCACATGACGTGAACATATGTGCATAAATTACACTTCCTTGCAGTTTTTATTTTGCGTGTTTGCGTCTGCGTGTGTGTACCGATTATTGAGTACAGCACAATATTTAACACGTACAAATAAGTTCGCTTCATTGTCCTGTCTTGCTTTATCTGGCTTTATTTGTTTAGTTTTATTAGTTAAAACAAGTTCTGCATGCTTCATCTCAGAAGACTGCAGAGCTGCACTGTGTACAGTACATCAGGTAAGGATGAATGCTGTGTGCCGAGTCTTAGCAAGAAAGCAGACTGGGACAAGACAAGACACGACTGAGGTAGGTGAGACACTGCTGTGTAAATCTTTCAACAACAAAACACAAACATATGCAGACAGGAGATGCGAGCACATGCATGCGCACCACTGTGCACATAACCCACATTCTCCTTTTAAGAAATAAAATGCCACGAGTCTGATTACTGACAGAAACACACACATGGGTAGTAAATCTGCTGTCAGCGTTGTGTACTGCTCAGGTGCTGATTACAGAGTTGAACTGTGTAACCAGCCAGGATGGATATGTATTAACCTCCGCGCCAATCCCTGAGCCTTGGTATATGTGGCACACACATATTAGGTTTAAAAAAATATGGAAAACACACACAAGCCCTCACAGTAAACTCACTACTACTAGACACTCATTAACCACAAAATGCATGCACCCTGGTCTTAGGGTAGAGTTCATGTTTACTCACAAATATGCTCAAAATAGAATTAAAACACATCTCTGAGCTCCCAGTTAGGCCTTCGTACTTTAAGAGAAAAAGAAAATGAACAGAAAGTGCGAGAAAGCTGACAGTGACAAATTAGTGCTTAAGAGAACCCTCCAACACTGTAAACAAGCTGTGACCAAGCAGCTGCTAAAATGCGCCACATTATTATTCCACATCCACACTGGTGTGTTTATTCTGGGCGCAACCGACAAGCTGCCCCCACATGTGGGCAAATATTTGCTGTCACAGCCCTTAGTTGGAAGCATGTGTGTGTGCATGACTGTCTGTTTTCATGATTGATGTTGGTGTGCAATGAATGTGAAATATGTCTAATAAAAAGATGAATACATTTAACACCTTCTCACCTTGCCACACACACAACAGTAACCTTTAAAACCATTGAGGAAGTTTTGGTTATAATAACCAAACATCTCTAAAGTTAGAAATATCCTGTCTCAGAGTGACGCTAAAAAACTCACTCTTTATGCATTTATTACTTCCAGGCTGGACGACTGTAATTCATTATTATCAGGAAGTCCTAAAAACTCCCTGAAAAGCCTTCAGCTGATCCAAAATGCTGCAGCAAGAGTACTGACAGGGACTAGAAAGAGAGAGCAGATTTCTCCTGTTTTGGCTTCCCTTCATTGGCTTCCTGTTGAATCCAGAATTCAAAATCCTGCTCCTCACATACAAGGTCTTAAATAATCAGGCCCCATCTTATCTTAATGACCTTGTAGTACCATATCACCCTATTAGAGCACTTCGCTCTCGCTCTGCAGGCCTACTTGTTGTTCCTAGAGTATTTAAAAGTAGAATGGGAGGCAGAGCCTTCAGTTTTCAGGCCCCTCTTCTGTGGAACCAGCTTCCAGTTTGGATTCAGGAGACAGACACTATCTCTACTTTCAAGATTAGGCTTCAAACTTTCCTTTTTGCTAAAGCATATAGTTAGGGCTGGACCAGGTGACCCTGAATCCTCCCTTAGTTATGCTGCAATAGACGTAGGCTTCCCATGATGCATTGAGTTTTTCCTTTCCAGTCACCTTTCTCACTCACTATGTGTTAACAGACCTCTCTGCATTGAATCGCGTCTGTTATTAACCTCTGTCTCTCTTCCACAGCATGTCTTTATCCTGTCTTCCTTCTCTCACCCCAACCAATCACAGCAGATGGCCCCGCCCCTCCCTGAGCCTGGTGCTGCCGGAGGTTTCTTCCTGTTAAAAGGGAGTTTTTCCTTCCCACTGTCGCCATAGTGCTTGGTCATAGGGGGTCATATGATTGCTGGCTTTTTCTCTGTATCTACTGTACAATATAAAGGGCCTTGAGGCAACTTTTATTGTGATTTGGAGCTGTGTAAATAAAATTGCATTGAATAACCAGAGACGTGTTAGAAGGGGGCGTAATCAATATTTCTATCAATATGTATATCTGTTATTACTCTCCCTTCTGGAAACCACACAGGTTTATAAGTCTGCCGTTTCATGTCTCTGGCTTGCATCTTTAAAAAAAATGTTTTTAATCACCATCTTGTTGATTTTATGAGTTTTTATCATTTTTATGAGTTGGGTTTGAAAAGTGACGCTGGACAGACCCGGTGCACCTAAACGCGTAGTGAGGGTGTGCTGGGAACGTCTAGCAGAGGCCCCAGTCCGCGAGATCTTCAACGCACACCTCCGGCAGAGCTTCAACAGCATTCCGAGGGAGACTGGGGACATTGAGTCCGAATGGACCATGTTCAGCGTCTCCATTGCCGAAACTGCTGCATTGAGCTGCGGCCGCAAGGTGGTTGGTGCCTGCCGTGGTGGTAATCCCCGAACCAAATGGTGGACACCAGAGGTGAAGGGAGCCACCAGGCTGAAGAAGGAGTCCTATTGGGCTTGGTTAGCCTGTGGGACTCCGGAGGCAGCCGACAGGTATCGACAGGCCAAGCGGAATGCGGCTCGGGCAGTGGCTGAAGCAAAAACTCTGGTGTGGGAGGAGTTCGGAGAGGCCATGGAAAAAGACTTTTGGACTGCCTCGAAGAGATTCTGGCAAACCGTCAGGCGTCTCAGGAGGGGAAAGCGGTGCTCTACCTGCACTGTGTATAGTGCTGGTGGAGCGCTGCTGACGTCGACTGAGAAAATTGTCAGGCGGTGGAAGGAATACTTCGAGGACCTCCTTAATCCCACTGACACGTCTTCCGAGGAGGAAGCAGAGTCTGGGGATGAGGGGAATGACCCGCCAATTTCCGGGGGCGAGGTCACTGAGGCAGTTAAACAACTCCTTGGTGGCAGAGCCCCTGGTGTTGATGAGGTCCGCCCCGAGTTCCTGAAGGCTCTGGACGTTGTAGGGCTGTCCTGGTTGACACGTCTCTGCAATGTTGCGTGGAGATCAGGGGCAGTACCCCTGGACTGGCAGACCGGGGTGGTGGCCCCCATCTTTAAGAAGGGGGACCGGAGGGTGTGTTCCAACTACAGGGGGATCACACTCCTCAGCCTCCCTGGGAAAGTCTAAGCCAGGGTGCTGGAAAGGAGAGTTCGTCCGCTAGTCGAGCCTCGGATACAGGAGGAACAATGCGGTGTTCGTCCTGGTCGCGGAACACTGGACCAGCTCTTTATCCTCTCGAGGATACTTGAGGGTGCATGGGAGTTTGCCCAACCAGTCTACATGTGTTTTGTGGACTTGGAGAAGGCATTCGACCGTGTCCCTCGGGGTGTCCTGTGGGAGGTGTTGCGGGAGTATGGGGTGTCTGGCCCATTGCTACGGGCCATTCGATCCCTATACAACCGTTGTAAGAGCTTGGTTCGCATTGCCGGCAATAAGTCGGACTCGTTCCCGGTGGGTGATGGGCTCCGCCAGGGTTGCCCTTTGTCTCCGGTTCGGTTCATAATTTTTATGGACAGGATTTCTAGGCGCAGCCAAGTGGTGGAGGGCTTTCGCTTTGGTGGCCTCAGAATCTCATCTCTGCTTTGATGTGGTTCTGTTGGCTTCATCGGGTGAGAGCCTCCAGCTCGCACTGGAACAGTTCGCAGCCGAGTGTGAAGCAGCGGGAATGAGGATCAGCACCTCCAAATCTGAGGCCATGGTTCTCAGCCGGAAAAGAGTGCCCACTCCGGGTCGGGGATGAGTTCCTGCCCCAAGTGGAGGAGTTCAAGTATCTCGGGGTCTTGTTCGCGAGTTTGGGAGAAGGGAGCCGGAGATCGACAGATGGATTGGTGCGGCGGCTGCAGTGATGCGGATGCTGCACTGGTCCATCGTGGTGAAGAGGGAGCTGAGTGTAAAAGCGAAGCTCTCAATTTACCGGTCGATCTACGTCCCTACCCTCACCTATGGCCACGAGCTGTGGGTAGTGACCGAAAGAACGAGATCGCGGATACAAGCGGCAGAAATGGGTTTCCTCCGAAGGGTGGCTGGCCTCTCCCTTAGAGATAGGGTGAGAAGTTCGGCCATCCGGGAGGGGCTCAGAGTAGAGCCGCTGCTGCTCCACATCGAAAGGAGCCAGCTGAGGTGGTTCGGGCATCTGACAAGGATGCCCCCTGGGCGCCTCCTGGGTGAGGTGTTCCGGGCATGTCCCACTGGGAGGAGGCCCCGGGGCAGACCCAGGACACGCTGGAGAGATTATA